>NW_026600462.1:0-249296 GCF_029448725.1 Salvelinus fontinalis | reverse complement strand
TTCCAGAGTGCATCAAACATGATTTAGAGCTTGTTTATGGAAAAGTTTTTATTTCTGTATTTCAACATGATTTGGAGCTTGTTTTTGGAAAAGTGTTTATTTCTGTATTTCAATGTTGCAACTTGCTGAAAACTGTCCACAGTGTTCCTAACATCCTGATTAAACAGTACTGAAAAAAAAATAACTTCCAGAGTGCATCAAACATGATTTAGAGCTTGTTTATGGAAAAGTGTCAATTTCTGTATTTCAACATGATTTGGAGCTTGTTTTTGGAAAAGTGTTAATTTCTGTATTTCAACATGATTTAGAGCTTGTTTTTGGAAAAGTGTTTATTTCTGTATTTCAACATGATTTGGAGCTTGTTTTTGGAAAAGTGTCAATTTCTGTATTTCAATGTTGCAACTTGCTGAAAACTGTCCACAGTGTTCCTAACATCCTGATTAAACAGTACTGAAAAAAAATTAACTTCCAGAGTGCATCAAACATGATTTAGAGCTTGTTTATGGAAAAGTGTCAATTTCTGTATTTCAACATGATTTGGAGCTTGTTTTTGGAAAAGTGTCAATTTCTGTATTTCAACATGATTTAGAGCTTGTTTTTGGAAAAGTGTTTATTTCTGTATTTCAACATGATTTAGAGCTTGTTTTTGGAAAAGTGTTTATTTCTGTATTTCAATGTTGCAACTTGCTGAAAACTGTCCACAGTGTTCCTAACATCCTGATTAAACAGTACTGAAAAAAAATTAACTTCCAGAGTGCATCAAACATGATTTAGAGCTTGTTTATGGAAAAGTGTCAATTTCTGTATTTCAACATGATTTGGAGCTTGTTTTTGGAAAAGTGTAAATTTCTGTATTTCAACATGATTTGAAGCTTGATTTTGAAAAGTGCTTATTTCTGTTTTTCAACATGATTTAGAGCTTGTTTTTGGAAAAGTGTTTATTTCTGTATTTCAATGTTGCAACTTGCTGAAAACTGTCCACAGTGTTCCTAACATCCTGATTAAACAGTACTGAAAAAAAATTAACTTCCAGAGTGCATCAAACATGATTTAGAGCTTGTTTATGGAAAAGTGTCAATTTCTGTATTTCAACATGATTTGGAGCTTGTTTTTGGAAAAGTGTCAATTTCTGTATTTCAACATGATTTGAAGCTTGTTTTTGAAAAGTGCTTATTTCTGTATTTCAACATGATTTGGAGCTTGTTTTTGGAAAAGTGTTTATTTCTGTATTTCAATGTTGCAACTTGCTGAAAACTGTCCACAGTGTTCCTAACATCCTGATTAAACAGTACTGAAAAAAAATTAACTTCCAGAGTGCATCAAACATGATTTAGAGCTTGTTTATGGAAAAGTGTCAATTTCTGTATTTCAACATGATTTGGAGCTTGTTTTTGGAAAAGTGTTAATTTCTGTATTTCAACATGATTTAGAGCTTGTTTTTGGAAAAGTGTTTATTTCTGTATTTCAACATGATTTAGAGCTTGTTTTTGGAAAAGTGTTTATTTCTGTATTTCAATGTTGCAACTTGCTGAAAACTGTCCACAGTGTTCCTAACATCCTGATTAAACAGTACTGAAAAAAAATTAACTTCCAGAGTGCATCAAACATGATTTAGAGCTTGTTTATGGAAAAGTGTTTATTTCTGTATTTCAACATGATTTGGAGCTTGTTTTTGGAAAAGTGTCAATTTCTGTATTTCAACATGATTTAGAGCTTGTTTTGGAAAAGTGTTTATTTCTGTATTTCAACATGATTTGGAGCTTGTTTTTGGAAAAGTGTTTATTTCTGTATTTCAATGTTGCAACTTGCTGAAAACTGTCCACAGTGTTCCTAACATCCTGATTAAACAGTACTGAAAAAAAATTAACTTCCAGAGTGCATCAAACATGATTTAGAGCTTGTTTATGGAAAAGTGTTAATTTCTGTATTTCAACATGATTTAGAGCTTGTTTTTGGAAAAGTGTTTATTTCTGTATTTCAACATGATTTAGAGCTTGTTTTTGGAAAAGTGTTTATTTCTGTATTTCAATGTTGCAACTTGCTGAAAACTGTCCACAGTGTTCCTAACATCCTGATTAAACAGTACTGAAAAAAAATTAACTTCCAGAGTGCATCAAACATGATTTAGAGCTTGTTTATGGAAAAGTTTTTATTTCTGTATTTCAACATGATTTGGAGCTTGTTTTTGGAAAAGTGTTTATTTCTGTATTTCAATGTTGCAACTTGCTGAAAACTGTCCACAGTGTTCCTAACATCCTGATTAAACAGTACTGAAAAAAAATTAACTTCCAGAGTGCATCAAACATGATTTAGAGCTTGTTTATGGAAAAGTGTTAATTTCTGTATTTCAACATGATTTAGAGCTTGTTTTTGGAAAAGTGTTTATTTCTGTATTTCAACATGATTTGGAGCTTGTTTTTGGAAAAGTGTTTATTTCTGTATTTCAATGTTGCAACTTGCTGAAAACTGTCCACAGTGTTCCTAACATCCTGATTAAACAGTACTGAAAAAAAATTAACTTCCAGAGTGCATCAAACATGATTTAGAGCTTGTTTATGGAAAAGTGTCAATTTCTGTATTTCAACATGATTTGGAGCTTGTTTTTGGAAAAGTGTCAATTTCTGTATTTCAACATGATTTGAAGCTTGTTTTTGAAAAGTGCTTATTTCTGTATTTCAACATGATTTGGAGCTTGTTTTTGGAAAAGTGTTTATTTCTGTATTTCAATGTTGCAACTTGCTGAAAACTGTCCACAGTGTTCCTAACATCCTGATTAAACAGTACTGAAAAAAAATTAACTTCCAGAGTGCATCAAACATGATTTAGAGCTTGTTTATGGAAAAGTGTCAATTTCTGTATTTCAACATGATTTGGAGCTTGTTTTTGGAAAAGTGTTAATTTCTGTATTTCAACATGATTTAGAGCTTGTTTTTGGAAAAGTGTTTATTTCTGTATTTCAACATGATTTAGAGCTTGTTTTTGGAAAAGTGTTTATTTCTGTATTTCAATGTTGCAACTTGCTGAAAACTGTCCACAGTGTTCCTAACATCCTGATTAAACAGTACTGAAAAAAAATTAACTTCCAGAGTGCATCAAACATGATTTAGAGCTTGTTTATGGAAAAGTGTTTATTTCTGTATTTCAACATGATTTGGAGCTTGTTTTTGGAAAAGTGTCAATTTCTGTATTTCAACATGATTTGAAGCTTGTTTTTGGAAAAGTGCTTATTTCTGTATTTCAACATGATTTGGAGCTTGTTTTTGGAAAAGTGTTTATTTCTGTATTTCAATGTTGCAACTTGCTGAAAACTGTCCACAGTGTTCCTAACATCCTGATTAAACAGTACTGAAAAAAAATTAACTTCCAGAGTGCATCAAACATGATTTAGAGCTTGTTTATGGAAAAGTGTTAATTTCTGTATTTCAACATGATTTAGAGCTTGTTTTTGGAAAAGTGTTTATTTCTGTATTTCAACATGATTTAGAGCTTGTTTTTGGAAAAGTGTTTATTTCTGTATTTCAATGTTGCAACTTGCTGAAAACTGTCCACAGTGTTCCTAACATCCTGATTAAACAGTACTGAAAAAAAATTAACTTCCAGAGTGCATCAAACATGATTTAGAGCTTGTTTATGGAAAAGTGTTAATTTCTGTATTTCAACATGATTTGGAGCTTGTTTTTGGAAAAGTGTCAATTTCTGTATTTCAACATGATTTGAAGCTTGTTTTTGAAAAGTGCTTATTTCTGTATTTCAACATGATTTGGAGCTTGTTTTTGGAAAAGTGTTTATTTCTGTATTTCAATGTTGCAACTTGCTGAAAACTGTCCACAGTGTTCCTAACATCCTGATTAAACAGTACTGAAAAAAAATTAACTTCCAGAGTGCATCAAACATGATTTAGAGCTTGTTTATGGAAAAGTGTTAATTTCTGTATTTCAACATGATTTAGAGCTTGTTTTTGGAAAAGTGTTTATTTCTGTATTTCAACATGATTTAGAGCTTGTTTTTGGAAAAGTGTTTATTTCTGTATTTCAATGTTGCAACTTGCTGAAAACTGTCCACAGTGTTCCTAACATCCTGATTAAACAGTACTGAAAAAAAATTAACTTCCAGAGTGCATCAAACATGATTTAGAGCTTGTTTATGGAAAAGTGTTTATTTCTGTATTTCAACATGATTTGGAGCTTGTTTTTGGAAAAGTGTTTATTTCTGTATTTCAATGTTGCAACTTGCTGAAAACTGTCCACAGTGTTCCTAACATCCTGATTAAACAGTACTGAAAAAAATTTACTTCCAGAGTGCATCAAACATGATTTAGAGCTTGTTTATGGAAAAGTTTTTATTTCTGTATTTCAACATGATTTGGAGCTTGTTTTTGGAAAAGTGTTTATTTCTGTATTTCAATGTTGCAACTTGCTGAAAACTGTCCACAGTGTTCCTAACATCCTGATTAAACAGTACTGAAAAAAAATTAACTTCCAGAGTGCATCAAACATGATTTAGAGCTTGTTTATGGAAAAGTGTCAATTTCTGTATTTCAACATGATTTGGAGCTTGTTTTTGGAAAAGTGTCAATTTCTGTATTTCAACATGATTTGAAGCTTGTTTTTGAAAAGTGCTTATTTCTGTATCTCAACATGATTTGGAGCTTGTTTTTGGAAAAGTGTTTATTTCTGTATTTCAATGTTGCAACTTGCTGAAAACTGTCCACAGTGTTCCTAACATCCTGATTAAACAGTACTGAAAAAAAATTAACTTCCAGAGTGCATCAAACATGATTTAGAGCTTGTTTATGGAAAAGTGTCAATTTCTGTATTTCAACATGATTTGGAGCATGTTTTTGAAAAGTGCTTATTTCTGTATTTCAACATGATTTGGAGCTTGTTTTTGGAAAAGTGTTTATTTCTGTATTTCAATGTTGCAACTTGCTGAAAACTGTCCACAGTGTTCCTAACATCCTGATTAAACAGTACTGAAAAAAAATTAACTTCCAGAGTGCATCAAACATGATTTAGAGCTTGTTTATGGAAAAGTGTCAATTTCTGTATTTCAACATGATTTGGAGCTTGTTTTTGGAAAAGTGTTAATTTCTGTATTTCAACATGATTTAGAGCTTGTTTTTGGAAAAGTGTTTATTTCTGTATTTCAACATGATTTAGAGCTTGTTTTTGGAAAAGTGTTTATTTCTGTATTTCAATGTTGCAACTTGCTGAAAACTGTCCACAGTGTTCCTAACATCCTGATTAAACAGTACTGAAAAAAAATTAACTTCCAGAGTGCATCAAACATGATTTAGAGCTTGTTTATGGAAAAGTGTTTATTTCTGTATTTCAACATGATTTGGAGCTTGTTTTTGGAAAAGTGTCAATTTCTGTATTTCAACATGATTTGGAGCTTGTTTTTGGAAAAGTGTCAATTTCTGTATTTCAATGTTGCAACTTGCTGAAAACTGTCCACAGTGTTCCTAACATCCTGATTAAACAGTACTGAAAAAAAATTAACTTCCAGAGTGCATCAAACATGATTTAGAGCTTGTTTATGGAAAAGTGTTTATTTCTGTATTTCAACATGATTTGGAGCTTGTTTTTGGAAAAGTGTCAATTTCTGTATTTCAACATGATTTGGAGCTTGTTTTTGGAAAAGTGTTTATTTCTGTATTTCAATGTTGCAACTTGCTGAAAACTGTCCACAGTGTTCCTAACATCCTGATTAAACAGTACTGAAAAAAAATTAACTTCCAGAGTGCATCAAACATGATTTAGAGCTTGTTTATGGAAAAGTGTTTATTTCTGTATTTCAACATGATTTGGAGCTTGTTTTTGGAAAAGTGTCAATTTCTGTATTTCAACATGATTTGGAGCTTGTTTTTGGAAAAGTGTTAATTTCTGTATTTCAACATGATTTAGAGCTTGTTTTTGGAAAAGTGTTTATTTCTGTATTTCAACATGATTTAGAGCTTGTTTTTGGAAAAGTGTTTATTTCTGTATTTCAATGTTGCAACTTGCTGAAAACTGTCCACAGTGTTCCTAACATCCTGATTAAACAGTACTGAAAAAAATTAACTTCCAGAGTGCATCAAACATGATTTAGAGCTTGTTTATGGAAAAGTTTTTATTTCTGTATTTCAACATGATTTGGAGCTTGTTTTTGGAAAAGTGTTTATTTCTGTATTTCAATGTTGCAACTTGCTGAAAACTGTCCACAGTGTTCCTAACATCCTGATTAAACAGTACTGAAAAAAAATTAACTTCCAGAGTGCATCAAACATGATTTAGAGCTTGTTTATGGAAAAGTGTTTATTTTTGTATTTCAATGTTGCAACTTGCTGAAAACTGTCCACAGTGTTCCTAACATCCTGATTAAACAGTACTGAAAAAAAATTAACTTCCATAGTGCATCAAACATGATTTAGAGCTTGTTTATGGAAAAGTGTCAATTTCTGTATTTCAACATGATTTGGAGCTTGTTTTTGGAAAAGTGTCAATTTCTGTATTTCAACATGATTTGAAGCTTGTTTTTGAAAAGTGTCAATTTCTGTATTTCAACATGATTTGGAGCTTGTTTTTGGAAAAGTGTTAATTTCTGTATTTCAACATGATTTGAAGCTTGTTTTTGAAAAGTGTTAATTCTGTTTTTCAACATGATTTAGAGCTTGTTTTTGGAAAAGTGTTTATTTCTGTATTTCAACATGATTTAGAGCTTGTTTTTGGAAAAGTGTTTATTTCTGTATTTCAATGTTGCAACTTGCTGAAAACTGTCCACAGTGTTCCTAACATCCTGATTAAACAGTACTGAAAAAAAATTAACTTCCAGAGTGCATCAAACATGATTTAGAGCTTGTTTATGGAAAAGTGTTTATTTCTGTATTTCAACATGATTTGGAGCTTGTTTTTGGAAAAGTGTCAATTTCTGTATTTCAACATGATTTGGAGCTTGTTTTTGGAAAAGTGTTAATTTCTGTATTTCAACATGATTTAGAGCTTGTTTTTGGAAAAGTGTTTATTTCTGTATTTCAACATGATTTAGAGCTTGTTTTTGGAAAAGTGTTTATTTCTGTATTTCAATGTTGCAACTTGCTGAAAACTGTCCACAGTGTTCCTAACATCCTGATTAAACAGTACTGAAAAAAATTAACTTCCAGAGTGCATCAAACATGATTTAGAGCTTGTTTATGGAAAAGTTTTTATTTCTGTATTTCAACATGATTTGGAGCTTGTTTTTGGAAAAGTGTTTATTTCTGTATTTCAATGTTGCAACTTGCTGAAAACTGTCCACAGTGTTCCTAACATCCTGATTAAACAGTACTGAAAAAAAATTAACTTCCAGAGTGCATCAAACATGATTTAGAGCTTGTTTATGGAAAAGTGTTTATTTTTGTATTTCAATGTTGCAACTTGCTGAAAACTGTCCACAGTGTTCCTAACATCCTGATTAAACAGTACTGAAAAAAAATTAACTTCCATAGTGCATCAAACATGATTTAGAGCTTGTTTATGGAAAAGTGTCAATTTCTGTATTTCAACATGATTTGGAGCTTGTTTTTGGAAAAGTGTCAATTTCTGTATTTCAACATGATTTGAAGCTTGTTTTTGAAAAGTGCTTATTTCTGTATCTCAACATGATTTGGAGCTTGTTTTTGGAAAAGTGTTTATTTCTGTATTTCAATGTTGCAACTTGCTGAAAACTGTCCACAGTGTTCCTAACATCCTGATTAAACAGTACTGAAAAAAAATAACTTCCAGAGTGCATCAAACATGATTTAGAGCTTGTTTATGGAAAAGTGTCAATTTCTGTATTTCAACATGATTTGGAGCTTGTTTTTGGAAAAGTGTTAATTTCTGTATTTCAACATGATTTAGAGCTTGTTTTTGGAAAAGTGTTTATTTCTGTATTTCAACATGATTTAGAGCTTGTTTTTGGAAAAGTGTTTATTTCTGTATTTCAATGTTGCAACTTGCTGAAAACTGTCCACAGTGTTCCTAACATCCTGATTAAACAGTACTGAAAAAAAATTAACTTCCAGAGTGCATCAAACATGATTTAGAGCTTGTTTATGGAAAAGTGTTTATTTCTGTATTTCAACATGATTTGGAGCTTGTTTTTGGAAAAGTGTCAATTTCTGTATTTCAACATGATTTGAAGCTTGTTTTTGAAAAGTGCTTATTTCTGTATTTCAACATGATTTGGAGCTTGTTTTTGGAAAAGTGTTTATTTCTGTATTTCAATGTTGCAACTTGCTGAAAACTGTCCACAGTGTTCCTAACATCCTGATTAAACAGTACTGAAAAAAAATTAACTTCCAGAGTGCATCAAACATGATTTAGAGCTTGTTTATGGAAAAGTGTTAATTTCTGTATTTCAACATGATTTAGAGCTTGTTTTTGGAAAAGTGTTTATTTCTGTATTTCAACATGATTTAGAGCTTGTTTTTGGAAAAGTGTTTATTTCTGTATTTCAATGTTGCAACTTGCTGAAAACTGTCCACAGTGTTCCTAACATCCTGATTAAACAGTACTGAAAAAAAATTAACTTCCAGAGTGCATCAAACATGATTTAGAGCTTGTTTATGGAAAAGTGTTTATTTCTGTATTTCAACATGATTTGGAGCTTGTTTTTGGAAAAGTGTTTATTTCTGTATTTCAATGTTGCAACTTGCTGAAAACTGTCCACAGTGTTCCTAACATCCTGATTAAACAGTGCTGAAAAAAAATTTACTTCCAGAGTGCATCAAACATGATTTAGAGCTTGTTTATGGAAAAGTTTTTATTTCTGTATTTCAACATGATTTGGAGCTTGTTTTTGGAAAAGTGTTTATTTCTGTATTTCAATGTTGCAACTTGCTGAAAACTGTCCACAGTGTTCCTAACATCCTGATTAAACAGTACTGAAAAAAAATTAACTTCCAGAGTGCATCAAACATGATTTAGAGCTTGTTTATGGAAAAGTTTTTATTTCTGTATTTCAACATGATTTGGAGCTTGTTTTTGGAAAAGTGTTTATTTCTGTATTTCAATGTTGCAACTTGCTGAAAACTGTCCACAGTGTTCCTAACATCCTGATTAAACAGTACTGAAAAAAAATTAACTTCCAGAGTGCATCAAACATGATTTAGAGCTTGTTTATGGAAAAGTTTTTATTTCTGTATTTCAACATGATTTGGAGCTTGTTTTTGGAAAAGTGTTTATTTCTGTATTTCAATGTTGCAACTTGCTGAAAACTGTCCACAGTGTTCCTAACATCCTGATTAAACAGTACTGAAAAAAAATTAACTTCCATAGTGCATCAAACATGATTTAGAGCTTGTTTATGGAAAAGTGTCAATTTCTGTATTTCAACATGATTTGGAGCTTGTTTTTGGAAAAGTGTTAATTTCTGTATTTCAACATGATTTAGAGCTTGTTTTTGGAAAAGTGTTTATTTCTGTATTTCAACATGATTTAGAGCTTGTTTTTGGAAAAGTGTTTATTTCTGTATTTCAATGTTGCAACTTGCTGAAAACTGTCCACAGTGTTCCTAACATCCTGATTAAACAGTACTGAAAAAAAATTAACTTCCAGAGTGCATCAAACATGATTTAGAGCTTGTTTATGGAAAAGTGTTAATTTCTGTATTTCAACATGATTTAGAGCTTGTTTTTGGAAAAGTGTTTATTTCTGTATTTCAACATGATTTAGAGCTTGTTTTTGGAAAAGTGTTTATTTCTGTATTTCAATGTTGCAACTTGCTGAAAACTGTCCACAGTGTTCCTAACATCCTGATCAAACAGTACTGAAAAAAAATTAACTTCCAGAGTGCATCAAACATGATTTAGAGCTTGTTTATGGAAAAGTTTTTATTTCTGTATTTCAACATGATTTGGAGCTTGTTTTTGGAAAAGTGTTTATTTCTGTATTTCAATGTTGCAACTTGCTGAAAACTGTCCACAGTGTTCCTAACATCCTGATTAAACAGTACTGAAAAAAAATTTACTTCCAGAGTGCATCAAACATGATTTAGAGCTTGTTTATGGAAAAGTTTTTATTTCTGTATTTCAACATGATTTGGAGCTTGTTTTTGGAAAAGTGTTTATTTCTGTATTTCAATGTTGCAACTTGCTGAAAACTGTCCACAGTGTTCCTAACATCCTGATTAAACAGTACTGAAAAAAAAATAACTTCCAGAGTGCATCAAACATGATTTAGAGCTTGTTTATGGAAAAGTGTTTATTTCTGTATTTCAACATGATTTGGAGCTTGTTTTTGGAAAAGTGTCAATTTCTGTATTTCAACATGATTTGGAGCTTGTTTTTGGAAAAGTGTTTATTTCTGTATTTCAATGTTGCAACTTGCTGAAAACTGTCCACAGTGTTCCTAACATCCTGATTAAACAGTACTGAAAAAAAATTAACTTCCATAGTGCATCAAACATGATTTAGAGCTTGTTTATGGAAAAGTGTCAATTTCTGTATTTCAACATGATTTGGAGCTTGTTTTTGGAAAAGTGTCAATTTCTGTATTTCAACATGATTTGATGCTTGTTTTTGAAAAGTGCTTATTTCTGTTTTTCAACATGATTTAGAGCTTGTTTTTGGAAAAGTGTTTATTTCTGTATTTCAATGTTGCAACTTGCTGAAAACTGTCCACAGTGTTCCTAACATCCTGATTAAACAGTACTGAAAAAAAATTAACTTCCAGAGTGCATCAAACATGATTTAGAGCTTGTTTATGGAAAAGTGTTAATTTCTGTATTTCAACATGATTTAGAGCTTGTTTTTGGAAAAGTTTTTATTTCTGTATTTCAACATGATTTAGAGCTTGTTTTTGGAAAAGTGTTTATTTCTGTATTTCAATGTTGCAACTTGCTGAAAACTGTCCACAGTGTTCCTAACATCCTGATTAAACAGTACTGAAAAAAAATTAACTTCCAGAGTGCATCAAACATGATTTAGAGCTTGTTTATGGAAAAGTGTTAATTTCTGTATTTCAACATGATTTAGAGCTTGTTTTTGGAAAAGTGTTTATTTCTGTATTTCAACATGATTTAGAGCTTGTTTTTGGAAAAGTGTTTATTTCTGTATTTCAATGTTGCAACTTGCTGAAAACTGTCCACAGTGTTCCTAACATCCTGATTAAACAGTACTGAAAAAAAATTAACTTCCAGAGTGCATCAAACATGATTTAGAGCTTGTTTATGGAAAAGTTTTTATTTCTGTATTTCAACATGATTTGGAGCTTGTTTTTGGAAAAGTGTTTATTTCTGTATTTCAATGTTGCAACTTGCTGAAAACTGTCCACAGTGTTCCTAACATCCTGATTAAACAGTACTGAAAAAAAATTAACTTCCAGAGTGCATCAAACATGATTTAGAGCTTGTTTATGGAAAAGTGTCAATTTCTGTATTTCAACATGATTTGGAGCTTGTTTTTGGAAAAGTGTTAATTTCTGTATTTCAACATGATTTGAAGCTTGATTTTGAAAAGTGCTTATTTCTGTTTTTCAACATGATTTAGAGCTTGTTTTTGGAAAAGTGTTTATTTCTGTATTTCAATGTTGCAACTTGCTGAAAACTGTCCACAGTGTTCCTAACATCCTGATTAAACAGTACTGAAAAAAAATTAACTTCCAGAGTGCATCAAACATGATTTAGAGCTTGTTTATGGAAAAGTGTCAATTTCTGTATTTCAACATGATTTGGAGCTTGTTTTTGGAAAAGTGTCAATTTCTGTATTTCAACATGATTTGAAGCTTGTTTTTGAAAAGTGCTTATTTCTGTATCTCAACATGATTTGGAGCTTGTTTTTGGAAAAGTGTTTATTTCTGTATTTCAATGTTGCAACTTGCTGAAAACTGTCCACAGTGTTCCTAACATCCTGATTAAACAGTACTGAAAAAAAATTAACTTCCAGAGTGCATCAAACATGATTTAGAGCTTGTTTATGGAAAAGTGTCAATTTCTGTATTTCAACATGATTTGGAGCTTGTTTTTGGAAAAGTGTTAATTTCTGTATTTCAACATGATTTAGAGCTTGTTTTTGGAAAAGTGTTTATTTCTGTATTTCAACATGATTTAGAGCTTGTTTTTGGAAAAGTGTTTATTTCTGTATTTCAATGTTGCAACTTGCTGAAAACTGTCCACAGTGTTCCTAACATCCTGATTAAACAGTACTGAAAAAAAATTAACTTCCAGAGTGCATCAAACATGATTTAGAGCTTGTTTATGGAAAAGTTTTTATTTCTGTATTTCAACATGATTTGGAGCTTGTTTTTGGAAAAGTGTTTATTTCTGTATTTCAATGTTGCAACTTGCTGAAAACTGTCCACAGTGTTCCTAACATCCTGATTAAACAGTACTGAAAAAAAATTAACTTCCAGAGTGCATCAAACATGATTTAGAGCTTGTTTATGGAAAAGTTTTTATTTCTGTATTTCAACATGATTTGGAGCTTGTTTTTGGAAAAGTGTTTATTTCTGTATTTCAATGTTGCAACTTGCTGAAAACTGTCCACAGTGTTCCTAACATCCTGATTAAACAGTACTGAAAAAAAATTAACTTCCATAGTGCATCAAACATGATTTAGAGCTTGTTTATGGAAAAGTGTCAATTTCTGTATTTCAACATGATTTGGAGCTTGTTTTTGGAAAAGTGTTAATTTCTGTATTTCAACATGATTTAGAGCTTGTTTTTGGAAAAGTGTTTATTTCTGTATTTCAACATGATTTAGAGCTTGTTTTTGGAAAAGTGTTTATTTCTGTATTTCAATGTTGCAACTTGCTGAAAACTGTCCACAGTGTTCCTAACATCCTGATTAAACAGTACTGAAAAAAAATTAACTTCCAGAGTGCATCAAACATGATTTAGAGCTTGTTTATGGAAAAGTGTTAATTTCTGTATTTCAACATGATTTAGAGCTTGTTTTTGGAAAAGTGTTTATTTCTGTATTTCAACATGATTTAGAGCTTGTTTTTGGAAAAGTGTTTATTTCTGTATTTCAATGTTGCAACTTAATGAAAACTGTCCACAGTGTTCCTAACATCCTGATCAAACAGTACTGAAAAAAAATTAACTTCCAGAGTGCATCAAACATGATTTAGAGCTTGTTTATGGAAAAGTTTTTATTTCTGTATTTCAACATGATTTTGAGCTTGTTTTTGGAAAAGTGTTTATTTCTGTATTTCAATGTTGCAACTTGCTGAAAACTGTCCACAGTGTTCCTAACATCCTGATTAAACAGTACTGAAAAAAAATTAACTTCCAGAGTACATCAAACATGATTTAGAGCTTGTTTATGGAAAAGTTTTTATTTCTGTATTTCAACATGATTTGGAGCTTGTTTTTGGAAAAGTGTTTATTTCTGTATTTCAATGTTGCAACTTGCTGAAAACTGTCCACAGTGTTCCTAACATCCTGATTAAACAGTACTGAAAAAAAAATAACTTCCAGAGTGCATCAAACATGATTTAGAGCTTGTTTATGGAAAAGTGTTTATTTCTGTATTTCAACATGATTTGGAGCTTGTTTTTGGAAAAGTGTCAATTTCTGTATTTCAACATGATTTGGAGCTTGTTTTTGGAAAAGTGTTTATTTCTGTATTTCAATGTTGCAACTTGCTGAAAACTGTCCACAGTGTTCCTAACATCCTGATTAAACAGTACTGAAAAAAAATTAACTTCCATAGTGCATCAAACATGATTTAGAGCTTGTTTATGGAAAAGTGTCAATTTCTGTATTTCAACATGATTTGGAGCTTGTTTTTGGAAAAGTGTCAATTTCTGTATTTCAACATGATTTGATGCTTGTTTTTGAAAAGTGCTTATTTCTGTTTTTCAACATGATTTAGAGCTTGTTTTTGGAAAAGTGTTTATTTCTGTATTTCAATGTTGCAACTTGCTGAAAACTGTCCACAGTGTTCCTAACATCCTGATTAAACAGTACTGAAAAAAAAATAACTTCCAGAGTGCATCAAACATGATTTAGAGCTTGTTTATGGAAAAGTGTTAATTTCTGTATTTCAACATGATTTAGAGCTTGTTTTTGGAAAAGTTTTTATTTCTGTATTTCAACATGATTTAGAGCTTGTTTTTGGAAAAGTGTTTATTTCTGTATTTCAATGTTGCAACTTGCTGAAAACTGTCCACAGTGTTCCTAACATCCTGATTAAACAGTACTGAAAAAAAATTAACTTCCAGAGTGCATCAAACATGATTTAGAGCTTGTTTATGGAAAAGTGTTAATTTCTGTATTTCAACATGATTTAGAGCTTGTTTTTGGAAAAGTGTTTATTTCTGTATTTCAACATGATTTAGAGCTTGTTTTTGGAAAAGTGTTTATTTCTGTATTTCAATGTTGCAACTTGCTGAAAACTGTCCACAGTGTTCCTAACATCCTGATTAAACAGTACTGAAAAAAAATTAACTTCCAGAGTGCATCAAACATGATTTAGAGCTTGTTTATGGAAAAGTGTCAATTTCTGTATTTCAACATGATTTGGAGCTTGTTTTTGGAAAAGTGTTAATTTCTGTATTTCAACATGATTTGAAGCTTGATTTTGAAAAGTGCTTATTTCTGTTTTTCAACATGATTTAGAGCTTGTTTTTGGAAAAGTGTTTATTTCTGTATTTCAATGTTGCAACTTGCTGAAAACTGTCCACAGTGTTCCTAACATCCTGATTAAACAGTACTGAAAAAAAATTAACTTCCAGAGTGCATCAAACATGATTTAGAGCTTGTTTATGGAAAAGTGTCAATTTCTGTATTTCAACATGATTTGGAGCTTGTTTTTGGAAAAGTGTCAATTTCTGTATTTCAACATGATTTGAAGCTTGTTTTTGAAAAGTGCTTATTTCTGTATCTCAACATGATTTGGAGCTTGTTTTTGGAAAAGTGTTTATTTCTGTATTTCAATGTTGCAACTTGCTGAAAACTGTCCACAGTGTTCCTAACATCCTGATTAAACAGTACTGAAAAAAAATTAACTTCCAGAGTGCATCAAACATGATTTAGAGCTTGTTTATGGAAAAGTGTCAATTTCTGTATTTCAACATGATTTGGAGCTTGTTTTTGGAAAAGTGTTAATTTCTGTATTTCAACATGATTTAGAGCTTGTTTTTGGAAAAGTGTTTATTTCTGTATTTCAACATGATTTAGAGCTTGTTTTTGGAAAAGTGTTTATTTCTGTATTTCAATGTTGCAACTTGCTGAAAACTGTCCACAGTGTTCCTAACATCCTGATTAAACAGTACTGAAAAAAAATTAACTTCCAGAGTGCATCAAACATGATTTAGAGCTTGTTTATGGAAAAGTGTTTATTTCTGTATTTCAACATGATTTGGAGCTTGTTTTTGGAAAAGTGTCAATTTCTGTATTTCAACATGATTTGAAGCTTGTTTTTGAAAAGTGCTTATTTCTGTATTTCAACATGATTTGGAGCTTGTTTTTGGAAAAGTGTTTATTTCTGTATTTCAATGTTGCAACTTGCTGAAAACTGTCCACAGTGTTCCTAACATCGTGATTAAACAGTACTGAAAAAAAAATAACTTCCAGAGTGCATCAAACATGATTTAGAGCTTGTTTATGGAAAAGTGTTAATTTCTGTATTTCAACATGATTTAGAGCTTGTTTTTGGAAAAGTGTTTATTTCTGTATTTCAACATGATTTAGAGCTTGTTTTTGGAAAAGTGTTTATTTCTGTATTTCAATGTTGCAACTTGCTGAAAACTGTCCACAGTGTTCCTAACATCCTGATTAAACAGTACTGAAAAAAAATTAACTTCCAGAGTGCATCAAACATGATTTAGAGCTTGTTTATGGAAAAGTGTTTATTTCTGTATTTCAACATGATTTGGAGCTTGTTTTTGGAAAAGTGTTTATTTCTGTATTTCAATGTTGCAACTTGCTGAAAACTGTCCACAGTGTTCCTAACATCCTGATTAAACAGTGCTGAAAAAAAATTTACTTCCAGAGTGCATCAAACATGATTTAGAGCTTGTTTATGGAAAAAAATTTATTTCTGTATTTCAACATGATTTGGAGCTTGTTTTTGGAAAAGTGTTTATTTCTGTATTTCAATGTTGCAACTTGCTGAAAACTGTCCACAGTGTTCCTAACATCCTGATTAAACAGTACTGAAAAAAAAATAACTTCCAGAGTGCATCAAACATGATTTAGAGCTTGTTTATGGAAAAGTGTTAATTTCTGTATTTCAACATGATTTAGAGCTTGTTTTTGGAAAAGTGTTTATTTCTGTATTTCAACATGATTTAGAGCTTGTTTTTGGAAAAGTGTTTATTTCTGTATTTCAATGTTGCAACTTGCTGAAAACTGTCCACAGTGTTCCTAACAACCTGTTTTTAACCTGTTATGGCTGCACGCTGAATATTGAAAAAACTGGAAAATGTGTGCACATTTTCAAACGGCCTCCTAAGAAACTTTTTATTTTCCAATATGCATATATTTACTACTGTTGGATAGATAACAGTCTTTAGTTTCTAAAAAGGTTTGAATTGTTTCTCTAAGTCGAACAGAAATATTTTTACAGCCATTTTCCCAGCCGAATTGAGTTTCCCAAAATGCGATGTGTCTCTTTAAGACCTTCTCTATAAAAGGCCATTTGACTTAGGACCATACGGACACGTCAGAGGCGTACCTCAGACTGTAATGCGGAAGTGAGAATTGAAAGGGGTCGAATATCTCGTCCCTGGACTGAATAACAGAACTTCTTGTGAGACATGCGCAGTTAAAATAAAAATCCGGGCGCGAAGGATAATTTGATCTCGGCTTCTGGAACAAGGTAGGTTACTTTGAATATGATGCCTGACTACGATATTATTTGCTACATGTCACAAAATCATCCTAAAGGTTGTTTTTTCAATATACTTTAATTATATTATTGCAATTTATTCTGGACTTTAGATGTGAAACGACGGAAGAATTTTTTGAAGAAACGCTTTCTGGCGCAGCAATGCTACCGTGCTAGCTAACCAAAGAGGGGAATCCTTCGTTCTGGAACCCAACTAAAGACTCTACTGGACATTGGACCCCGTTACAACATTCTGATGGAGTACCAAGAAAGATAAGACCCAATTTGGGATGCTTTTTCATATATATGTCGAACTGTTGAATGCTAACGCTGCTAACTATGCTAGGCTAGCGCTTGACTAGAATCAATGCTGCCTTATGCTAGCTTATGATGTTAGCTAATATAACGATATATTGTGTTTTCGCTGTAAAACACTTCAAAAATCGGAAATGTTGTCTGTATTCACAAGATATCTGTCTTTCATTAGTTATCCACCATATGTTTTTCTGAAATGTTTTATGAGGTGTAATTAGTAGCCGACGTTGGTGTATGTATTTTCTCTGGCTACTCCCGGCTGGATTCAGACTCTAGCTATGTGTTAGCATTTTTGGGTAGCATCAATGTAAAACAGATTTATAGCTAAAATATGCACTTTTTATGAACAAAACATAGATTTATTGTGTAACATGTTATATGACTGTCATCTGAGGTCGTTTTTTCTGGGCTCTTTAGGTTGGTTTTAGTTTATTTCGGTTGGTTGTGCATGCTACTTCAATCATAATTCATACTTCATAATCATAATTCATACGTGTCTGTCCACTTTTGTATTTGGTGGTGAGCTAACATAAATATATGTGGTGTTTTCTCTGTAAAACATTTAAAAAATCGGACATGTTGGCTGGATTGACAAGATGTTTATCTTTCAAATGCTGTATTGGACTTGTTAATGTGTAAAAGTTAAATATTTTTAAAAAATAGATTTTGAATTTCGCGCTCTGCAGCTGTTGTCATTTTCGGTCCGAGGTCGGGCTTGCACCCCAAACAGGTTAAACAGTACTGAAAAAAAATTAACTTCCAGAGTGCATCAAACATGATTTAGAGCTTGTTTATGGAAAAGTGTTTATTTCTGTATTTCAACATGATTTGGAGCTTGTTTTTGGAAAAGTGTCAATTTCTGTATTTCAACATGATTTGAAGCTTGTTTTTGGAAAAGTGTTTATTTCTTTATTTCAATGTTGCAACTTGCTGAAAACTGTCCACAGTGTTCCTAACATCCTGATTAAACAGTACTGAAAAAAAATTAACTTCCAGAGTGCATCAAACATGATTTAGAGCTTGTTTATGGAAAAGTGTCAATTTCTGTATTTCAACATGATTTGGAGCTTGTTTTTGGAAAAGTGTTAATTTCTGTATTTCAACATGATTTGAAGCTTGATTTTGAAAAGTGCTTATTTCTGTTTTTCAACATGATTTAGAGCTTGTTTTTGGAAAAGTGTTTATTTCTGTATTTCAATGTTGCAACTTGCTGAAAACTGTCCACAGTGTTCCTAACATCCTGATTAAACAGTACTGAAAAAAAATTAACTTCCAGAGTGCATCAAACATGATTTAGAGCTTGTTTATGGAAAAGTGTCAATTTCTGTATTTCAACATGATTTGGAGCTTGTTTTTGGAAAAGTGTCAATTTCTGTATTTCAACATGATTTGAAGCTTGTTTTTGAAAAGTGCTTATTTCTGTATCTCAACATGATTTGGAGCTTGTTTTTGGAAAAGTGTTTATTTCTGTATTTCAATGTTGCAACTTGCTGAAAACTGTCCACAGTGTTCCTAACATCCTGATTAAACAGTACTGAAAAAAAATTAACTTCCAGAGTGCATCAAACATGATTTAGAGCTTGTTTATGGAAAAGTGTCAATTTCTGTATTTCAACATGATTTGGAGCTTGTTTTTGGAAAAGTGTTAATTTCTGTATTTCAACATGATTTAGAGCTTGTTTTTGGAAAAGTGTTTATTTCTGTATTTCAACATGATTTAGAGCTTGTTTTTGGAAAAGTGTTTATTTCTGTATTTCAATGTTGCAACTTGCTGAAAACTGTCCACAGTGTTCCTAACATCCTGATTAAACAGTACTGAAAAAAAATTAACTTCCAGAGTGCATCAAACATGATTTAGAGCTTGTTTATGGAAAAGTGTTTATTTCTGTATTTCAACATGATTTGGAGCTTGTTTTTGGAAAAGTGTCAATTTCTGTATTTCAACATGATTTGAAGCTTGTTTTTGAAAAGTGCTTATTTCTGTATTTCAACATGATTTGGAGCTTGTTTTTGGAAAAGTGTTTATTTCTGTATTTCAATGTTGCAACTTGCTGAAAACTGTCCACAGTGTTCCTAACATCCTGATTAAACAGTACTGAAAAAAAAATAACTTCCAGAGTGCATCAAACATGATTTAGAGCTTGTTTATGGAAAAGTGTTAATTTCTGTATTTCAACATGATTTAGAGCTTGTTTTTGGAAAAGTGTTTATTTCTGTATTTCAACATGATTTAGAGCTTGTTTTTGGAAAAGTGTTTATTTCTGTATTTCAATGTTGCAACTTGCTGAAAACTGTCCACAGTGTTCCTAACATCCTGATTAAACAGTACTGAAAAAAAATTAACTTCCAGAGTGCATCAAACATGATTTAGAGCTTGTTTATGGAAAAGTGTTTATTTCTGTATTTCAACATGATTTGGAGCTTGTTTTTGGAAAAGTGTTTATTTCTGTATTTCAATGTTGCAACTTGCTGAAAACTGTCCACAGTGTTCCTAACATCCTGATTAAACAGTACTGAAAAAAAATTTACTTCCAGAGTGCATCAAACATGATTTAGAGCTTGTTTATGGAAAAGTTTTTATTTCTGTATTTCAACATGATTTGGAGCTTGTTTTTGGAAAAGTGTTTATTTCTGTATTTCAATGTTGCAACTTGCTGAAAACTGTCCACAGTGTTCCTAACATCCTGATTAAACAGTACTGAAAAAAAATAACTTCCAGAGTGCATCAAACATGATTTAGAGCTTGTTTATGGAAAAGTGTTAATTTCTGTATTTCAACATGATTTAGAGCTTGTTTTTGGAAAAGTGTTTATTTCTGTATTTCAACATGATTTAGAGCTTGTTTTTGGAAAAGTGTTTATTTCTGTATTTCAATGTTGCAACTTGCTGAAAACTGTCCACAGTGTTCCTAACATCCTGATTAAACAGTACTGAAAAAAAATTAACTTCCAGAGTGCATCAAACATGATTTAGAGCTTGTTTATGGAAAAGTGTTTATTTCTGTATTTCAACATGATTTGGAGCTTGTTTTTGGAAAAGTGTCAATTTCTGTATTTCAACATGATTTGAAGCTTGTTTTTGGAAAAGTGTTTATTTCTTTATTTCAATGTTGCAACTTGCTGAAAACTGTCCACAGTGTTCCTAACATCCTGATTAAACAGTACTGAAAAAAAATTAACTTCCAGAGTGCATCAAACATGATTTAGAGCTTGTTTATGGAAAAGTGTCAATTTCTGTATTTCAACATGATTTGGAGCTTGTTTTTGGAAAAGTGTCAATTTCTGTATTTCAACATGATTTGAAGCTTGTTTTTGAAAAGTGCTTATTTCTGTATTTCAACATGATTTGGAGCTTGTTTTTGGAAAAGTGTTTATTTCTGTATTTCAATGTTGCAACTTGCTGAAAACTGTCCACAGTGTTCCTAACATCCTGATTAAACAGTACTGAAAAAAAATTAACTTCCATAGTGCATCAAACATGATTTAGAGCTTGTTTATGGAAAAGTGTCAATTTCTGTATTTCAACATGATTTGGAGCTTGTTTTTGGAAAAGTGTTAATTTCTGTATTTCAACATGATTTAGAGCTTGTTTTTGGAAAAGTGTTTATTTCTGTATTTCAACATGATTTAGAGCTTGTTTTTGGAAAAGTGTTTATTTCTGTATTTCAATGTTGCAACTTGCTGAAAACTGTCCACAGTGTTCCTAACATCCTGATTAAACAGTACTGAAAAAAAATTAACTTCCAGAGTGCATCAAACATGATTTAGAGCTTGTTTATGGAAAAGTGTCAATTTCTGTATTTCAACATGATTTGGAGCTTGTTTTTGGAAAAGTGTTAATTTCTGTATTTCAACATGATTTGAAGCTTGTTTTTGAAAAGTGCTTATTTCTGTTTTTCAACATGATTTAGAGCTTGTTTTTGGAAAAGTGTTTATTTCTGTATTTCAATGTTGCAACTTGCTGAAAACTGTCCACAGTGTTCCTAACATCCTGATTAAACAGTACTGAAAAAAAATTAACTTCCAGAGTGCATCAAACATGATTTAGAGCTTGTTTATGGAAAAGTGTCAATTTCTGTATTTCAACATGATTTGGAGCTTGTTTTTGGAAAAGTGTCAATTTCTGTATTTCAACATGATTTGAAGCTTGTTTTTGAAAAGTGCTTATTTCTGTATTTCAACATGATTTGGAGCTTGTTTTTGGAAAAGTGTTTATTTCTGTATTTCAATGTTGCAACTTGCTGAAAACTGTCCACAGTGTTCCTAACATCCTGATTAAACAGTACTGAAAAAAAATTAACTTCCAGAGTGCATCAAACATGATTTAGAGCTTGTTTATGGAAAAGTGTCAATTTCTGTATTTCAACATGATTTGGAGCTTGTTTTTGGAAAAGTGTTAATTTCTGTATTTCAACATGATTTAGAGCTTGTTTTTGGAAAAGTGTTTATTTCTGTATTTCAACATGATTTAGAGCTTGTTTTTGGAAAAGTGTTTATTTCTGTATTTCAATGTTGCAACTTGCTGAAAACTGTCCACAGTGTTCCTAACATCCTGATTAAACAGTACTGAAAAAAAATTAACTTCCAGAGTGCATCAAACATGATTTAGAGCTTGTTTATGGAAAAGTGTTTATTTCTGTATTTCAACATGATTTGGAGCTTGTTTTTGGAAAAGTGTCAATTTCTGTATTTCAACATGATTTGAAGCTTGTTTTTGAAAAGTGCTTATTTCTGTATTTCAACATGATTTGGAGCTTGTTTTTGGAAAAGTGTTTATTTCTGTATTTCAATGTTGCAACTTGCTGAAAACTGTCCACAGTGTTCCTAACATCCTGATTAAACAGTACTGAAAAAAAATTAACTTCCAGAGTGCATCAAACATGATTTAGAGCTTGTTTATGGAAAAGTGTCAATTTCTGTATTTCAACATGATTTGGAGCTTGTTTTTGGAAAAGTGTTAATTTCTGTATTTCAACATGATTTAGAGCTTGTTTTTGGAAAAGTGTTTATTTCTGTATTTCAACATGATTTAGAGCTTGTTTTTGGAAAAGTGTTTATTTCTGTATTTCAATGTTGCAACTTGCTGAAAACTGTCCACAGTGTTCCTAACATCCTGATTAAACAGTACTGAAAAAAAATTAACTTCCAGAGTGCATCAAACATGATTTAGAGCTTGTTTATGGAAAAGTGTTTATTTCTGTATTTCAACATGATTTGGAGCTTGTTTTTGGAAAAGTGTCAATTTCTGTATTTCAACATGATTTGAAGCTTGTTTTTGAAAAGTGCTTATTTCTGTATTTCAACATGATTTGGAGCTTGTTTTTGGAAAAGTGTTTATTTCTGTATTTCAATGTTGCAACTTGCTGAAAACTGTCCACAGTGTTCCTAACATCCTGATTAAACAGTACTGAAAAAAAAATAACTTCCAGAGTGCATCAAACATGATTTAGAGCTTGTTTATGGAAAAGTGTTAATTTCTGTATTTCAACATGATTTAGAGCTTGTTTTTGGAAAAGTGTTTATTTCTGTATTTCAACATGATTTAGAGCTTGTTTTTGGAAAAGTGTTTATTTCTGTATTTCAATGTTGCAACTTGCTGAAAACTGTCCACAGTGTTCCTAACATCCTGATTAAACAGTACTGAAAAAAAATTAACTTCCAGAGTGCATCAAACATGATTTAGAGCTTGTTTATGGAAAAGTGTTTATTTCTGTATTTCAACATGATTTGGAGCTTGTTTTTGGAAAAGTGTTTATTTCTGTATTTCAATGTTGCAACTTGCTGAAAACTGTCCACAGTGTTCCTAACATCCTGATTAAACAGTACTGAAAAAAAATTTACTTCCAGAGTGCATCAAACATGATTTAGAGCTTGTTTATGGAAAAGTTTTTATTTCTGTATTTCAACATGATTTGGAGCTTGTTTTTGGAAAAGTGTTTATTTCTGTATTTCAATGTTGCAACTTGCTGAAAACTGTCCACAGTGTTCCTAACATCCTGATTAAACAGTACTGAAAAAAAAATAACTTCCAGAGTGCATCAAACATGATTTAGAGCTTGTTTATGGAAAAGTGTTAATTTCTGTATTTCAACATGATTTAGAGCTTGTTTTTGGAAAAGTGTTTATTTCTGTATTTCAACATGATTTAGAGCTTGTTTTTGGAAAAGTGTTTATTTCTGTATTTCAATGTTGCAACTTGCTGAAAACTGTCCACAGTGTTCCTAACATCCTGATTAAACAGTACTGAAAAAAAATTAACTTCCAGAGTGCATCAAACATGATTTAGAGCTTGTTTATGGAAAAGTGTTTATTTCTGTATTTCAACATGATTTGGAGCTTGTTTTTGGAAAAGTGTCAATTTCTGTATTTCAACATGATTTGAAGCTTGTTTTTGGAAAAGTGTTTATTTCTTTATTTCAATGTTGCAACTTGCTGAAAACTGTCCACAGTGTTCCTAACATCCTGATTAAACAGTACTGAAAAAAAATTAACTTCCAGAGTGCATCAAACATGATTTAGAGCTTGTTTATGGAAAAGTGTCAATTTCTGTATTTCAACATGATTTGGAGCTTGTTTTTGGAAAAGTGTCAATTTCTGTATTTCAACATGATTTGAAGCTTGTTTTTGAAAAGTGCTTATTTCTGTATTTCAACATGATTTGGAGCTTGTTTTTGGAAAAGTGTTTATTTCTGTATTTCAATGTTGCAACTTGCTGAAAACTGTCCACAGTGTTCCTAACATCCTGATTAAACAGTACTGAAAAAAAATTAACTTCCATAGTGCATCAAACATGATTTAGAGCTTGTTTATGGAAAAGTGTCAATTTCTGTATTTCAACATGATTTGGAGCTTGTTTTTGGAAAAGTGTTAATTTCTGTATTTCAACATGATTTAGAGCTTGTTTTTGGAAAAGTGTTTATTTCTGTATTTCAACATGATTTAGAGCTTGTTTTTGGAAAAGTGTTTATTTCTGTATTTCAATGTTGCAACTTGCTGAAAACTGTCCACAGTGTTCCTAACATCCTGATTAAACAGTACTGAAAAAAAATTAACTTCCAGAGTGCATCAAACATGATTTAGAGCTTGTTTATGGAAAAGTGTTAATTTCTGTATTTCAACATGATTTGGAGCTTGTTTTTGGAAAAGTGTTAATTTCTGTATTTCAACATGATTTGAAGCTTGATTTTGAAAAGTGCTTATTTCTGTATTTCAACATGATTTAGAGCTTGTTTTTGGAAAAGTGTTTATTTCTGTATTTCAATGTTGCAACTTGCTGAAAACTGTCCACAGTGTTCCTAACATCCTGATTAAACAGTACTGAAAAAAAATTAACTTCCAGAGTGCATCAAACATGATTTAGAGCTTGTTTATGGAAAAGTGTAATTTCTGTATTTCAACATGATTTGAGCTTGTTTTTGGAAAAGTGTTTATTTCTGATTTCAACATGATTTGAGAGCTTGTTTTTGGAAAAGTGTTTATTTCTGTATTTCAATGTTGCAACTTGCTGAAAACTGTCCACAGTGTTCCTAACATCCTGATTAAACAGTACTGAAAAAAAATTAACTTCCAGAGTGCATCAAACATGATTTAGAGCTTGTTTATGGAAAAGTGTCAATTTCTGTATTTCAACATGATTTGGAGCTTGTTTTTGGAAAAGTGTTAATTTCTGTATTTCAACATGATTTAGAGCTTGTTTTTGGAAAAGTGTTTATTTCTGTATTTCAACATGATTTAGAGCTTGTTTTTGGAAAAGTGTTTATTTCTGTATTTCAATGTTGCAACTTGCTGAAAACTGTCCACAGTGTTCCTAACATCCTGATTAAACAGTACTGAAAAAAAATTAACTTCCAGAGTGCATCAAACATGATTTAGAGCTTGTTTATGGAAAAGTGTTTATTTCTGTATTTCAACATGATTTGGAGCTTGTTTTTGGAAAAGTGTCAATTTCTGTATTTCAACATGATTTGAAGCTTGTTTTTGGAAAAGTGTTTATTTCTTTATTTCAATGTTGCAACTTGCTGAAAACTGTCCACAGTGTTCCTAACATCCTGATTAAACAGTACTGAAAAAAAATTAACTTCCAGAGTGCATCAAACATGATTTAGAGCTTGTTTATGGAAAAGTGTCAATTTCTGTATTTCAACATGATTTGGAGCTTGTTTTTGGAAAAGTGTCAATTTCTGTATTTCAACATGATTTGAAGCTTGTTTTTGAAAAGTGCTTATTTCTGTATTTCAACATGATTTGGAGCTTGTTTTTGGAAAAGTGTTTATTTCTGTATTTCAATGTTGCAACTTGCTGAAAACTGTCCACAGTGTTCCTAACATCCTGATTAAACAGTACTGAAAAAAAATTAACTTCCATAGTGCATCAAACATGATTTAGAGCTTGTTTATGGAAAAGTGTCAATTTCTGTATTTCAACATGATTTGGAGCTTGTTTTTGGAAAAGTGTTAATTTCTGTATTTCAACATGATTTAGAGCTTGTTTTTGGAAAAGTGTTTATTTCTGTATTTCAACATGATTTAGAGCTTGTTTTTGGAAAAGTGTTTATTTCTGTATTTCAATGTTGCAACTTGCTGAAAACTGTCCACAGTGTTCCTAACATCCTGATTAAACAGTACTGAAAAAAAATTAACTTCCAGAGTGCATCAAACATGATTTAGAGCTTGTTTATGGAAAAGTGTCAATTTCTGTATTTCAACATGATTTGGAGCTTGTTTTTGGAAAAGTGTTAATTTCTGTATTTCAACATGATTTGAAGCTTGTTTTTGAAAAGTGCTTATTTCTGTATTTCAACATGATTTAGAGCTTGTTTTTGGAAAAGTGTTTATTTCTGTATTTCAATGTTGCAACTTGCTGAAAACTGTCCACAGTGTTCCTAACATCCTGATTAAACAGTACTGAAAAAAAATTAACTTCCAGAGTGCATCAAACATGATTTAGAGCTTGTTTATGGAAAAGTGTTAATTTCTGTATTTCAACATGATTTGGAGCTTGTTTTTGGAAAAGTGTAATTTCTGTATTTCAACATGATTTGAAGCTTGTTTTTGAAAAGTGTTATTCGATTCAACATGATTTGGAGCTTGTTTTTGGAAAAGTGTTTATTTCTGTATTTCAATGTTGCAACTTGCTGAAAACTGTCCACAGTGTTCCTAACATCCTGATTAAACAGTACTGAAAAAAAATTAACTTCCAGAGTGCATCAAACATGATTTAGAGCTTGTTTATGGAAAAGTGTTAATTTCTGTATTTCAACATGATTTGGAGCTTGTTTTTGGAAAAGTGTTAATTTCTGTATTTCAACATGATTTAGAGCTTGTTTTTGGAAAAGTGTTTATTTCTGTATTTCAACATGATTTAGAGCTTGTTTTTGGAAAAGTGTTTATTTCTGTATTTCAATGTTGCAACTTGCTGAAAACTGTCCACAGTGTTCCTAACATCCTGATTAAACAGTACTGAAAAAAAATTAACTTCCAGAGTGCATCAAACATGATTTAGAGCTTGTTTATGGAAAAGTGTTAATTTCTGTATTTCAACATGATTTGGAGCTTGTTTTTGGAAAAGTGTCAATTTCTGTATTTCAACATGATTTGAAGCTTGTTTTTGAAAAGTGCTTATTTCTGTATTTCAACATGATTTGGAGCTTGTTTTTGGAAAAGTGTTTATTTCTGTATTTCAATGTTGCAACTTGCTGAAAACTGTCCACAGTGTTCCTAACATCCTGATTAAACAGTACTGAAAAAAAATTAACTTCCAGAGTGCATCAAACATGATTTAGAGCTTGTTTATGGAAAAGTGTTAATTTCTGTATTTCAACATGATTTAGAGCTTGTTTTTGGAAAAGTGTTTATTTCTGTATTTCAACATGATTTAGAGCTTGTTTTTGGAAAAGTGTTTATTTCTGTATTTCAATGTTGCAACTTGCTGAAAACTGTCCACAGTGTTCCTAACATCCTGATTAAACAGTACTGAAAAAAAATTAACTTCCAGAGTGCATCAAACATGATTTAGAGCTTGTTTATGGAAAAGTGTTTATTTCTGTATTTCAACATGATTTGGAGCTTGTTTTTGGAAAAGTGTTTATTTCTGTATTTCAATGTTGCAACTTGCTGAAAACTGTCCACAGTGTTCCTAACATCCTGATTAAACAGTGCTGAAAAAAAATTTACTTCCAGAGTGCATCAAACATGATTTAGAGCTTGTTTATGGAAAAGTTTTTATTTCTGTATTTCAACATGATTTGGAGCTTGTTTTTGGAAAAGTGTTTATTTCTGTATTTCAATGTTGCAACTTGCTGAAAACTGTCCACAGTGTTCCTAACATCCTGATTAAACAGTACTGAAAAAAAATTAACTTCCAGAGTGCATCAAACATGATTTAGAGCTTGTTTATGGAAAAGTGTCAATTTCTGTATTTCAACATGATTTGGAGCTTGTTTTTGGAAAAGTGTCAATTTCTGTATTTCAACATGATTTGAGAGCTTGTTTTTGGAAAAGTGCTTATTTCTGTATTTCAACATGATTTAGAGCTTGTTTTTGGAAAAGTGTTTATTTCTGTATTTCAATGTTGCAACTTGCTGAAAACTGTCCACAGTGTTCCTAACATCCTGATTAAACAGTACTGAAAAAAAATTAACTTCCAGAGTGCATCAAACATGATTTAGAGCTTGTTTATGGAAAAGTGTTAATTTCTGTATTTCAACATGATTTAGAGCTTGTTTTTGGAAAAGTGTTTATTTCTGTATTTCAACATGATTTAGAGCTTGTTTTTGGAAAAGTGTTTATTTCTGTATTTCAATGTTGCAACTTGCTGAAAACTGTCCACAGTGTTCCTAACATCCTGATTAAACAGTACTGAAAAAAAATTAACTTCCAGAGTGCATCAAACATGATTTAGAGCTTGTTTATGGAAAAGTGTTTATTTCTGTATTTCAACATGATTTGGAGCTTGTTTTTGGAAAAGTGTTTATTTCTGTATTTCAATGTTGCAACTTGCTGAAAACTGTCCACAGTGTTCCTAACATCCTGATTAAACAGTACTGAAAAAAAATTTACTTCCAGAGTGCATCAAACATGATTTAGAGCTTGTTTATGGAAAAGTTTTTATTTCTGTATTTCAACATGATTTGGAGCTTGTTTTTGGAAAAGTGTTTATTTCTGTATTTCAATGTTGCAACTTGCTGAAAACTGTCCACAGTGTTCCTAACATCCTGATTAAACAGTACTGAAAAAAAATAACTTCCAGAGTGCATCAAACATGATTTAGAGCTTGTTTATGGAAAAGTGTTAATTTCTGTATTTCAACATGATTTAGAGCTTGTTTTTGGAAAAGTGTTTATTTCTGTATTTCAACATGATTTAGAGCTTGTTTTTGGAAAAGTGTTTATTTCTGTATTTCAATGTTGCAACTTGCTGAAAACTGTCCACAGTGTTCCTAACATCCTGATTAAACAGTACTGAAAAAAAATTAACTTCCAGAGTGCATCAAACATGATTTAGAGCTTGTTTATGGAAAAGTGTTTATTTCTGTATTTCAACATGATTTGGAGCTTGTTTTTGGAAAAGTGTCAATTTCTGTATTTCAACATGATTTGAAGCTTGTTTTTGGAAAAGTGTTTATTTCTTTATTTCAATGTTGCAACTTGCTGAAAACTGTCCACAGTGTTCCTAACATCCTGATTAAACAGTACTGAAAAAAAATTAACTTCCAGAGTGCATCAAACATGATTTAGAGCTTGTTTATGGAAAAGTGTCAATTTCTGTATTTCAACATGATTTGGAGCTTGTTTTTGGAAAAGTGTCAATTTCTGTATTTCAACATGATTTGAAGCTTGTTTTTGAAAAGTGCTTATTTCTGTATTTCAACATGATTTGGAGCTTGTTTTTGGAAAAGTGTTTATTTCTGTATTTCAATGTTGCAACTTGCTGAAAACTGTCCACAGTGTTCCTAACATCCTGATTAAACAGTACTGAAAAAAAATTAACTTCCATAGTGCATCAAACATGATTTAGAGCTTGTTTATGGAAAAGTGTCAATTTCTGTATTTCAACATGATTTGGAGCTTGTTTTTGGAAAAGTGTTAATTTCTGTATTTCAACATGATTTAGAGCTTGTTTTTGGAAAAGTGTTTATTTCTGTATTTCAACATGATTTAGAGCTTGTTTTTGGAAAAGTGTTTATTTCTGTATTTCAATGTTGCAACTTGCTGAAAACTGTCCACAGTGTTCCTAACATCCTGATTAAACAGTACTGAAAAAAAAATAACTTCCAGAGTGCATCAAACATGATTTAGAGCTTGTTTATGGAAAAGTGTTAATTTCTGTATTTCAACATGATTTAGAGCTTGTTTTTGGAAAAGTGTTTATTTCTGTATTTCAACATGATTTAGAGCTTGTTTTTGGAAAAGTGTTTATTTCTGTATTTCAATGTTGCAACTTGCTGAAAACTGTCCACAGTGTTCCTAACATCCTGATTAAACAGTACTGAAAAAAAATTAACTTCCAGAGTGCATCAAACATGATTTAGAGCTTGTTTATGGAAAAGTGTTTATTTCTGTATTTCAACATGATTTGGAGCTTGTTTTTGGAAAAGTGTTTATTTCTGTATTTCAATGTTGCAACTTGCTGAAAACTGTCCACAGTGTTCCTAACATCCTGATTAAACAGTACTGAAAAAAAATTTACTTCCAGAGTGCATCAAACATGATTTAGAGCTTGTTTATGGAAAAGTTTTTATTTCTGTATTTCAACATGATTTGGAGCTTGTTTTTGGAAAAGTGTTTATTTCTGTATTTCAATGTTGCAACTTGCTGAAAACTGTCCACAGTGTTCCTAACATCCTGATTAAACAGTACTGAAAAAAAAATAACTTCCAGAGTGCATCAAACATGATTTAGAGCTTGTTTATGGAAAAGTGTTAATTTCTGTATTTCAACATGATTTAGAGCTTGTTTTTGGAAAAGTGTTTATTTCTGTATTTCAACATGATTTAGAGCTTGTTTTTGGAAAAGTGTTTATTTCTGTATTTCAATGTTGCAACTTGCTGAAAACTGTCCACAGTGTTCCTAACATCCTGATTAAACAGTACTGAAAAAAATTAACTTCCAGAGTGCATCAAACATGATTTAGAGCTTGTTTATGGAAAAGTGTTTATTTCTGTATTTCAACATGATTTGGAGCTTGTTTTTGGAAAAGTGTCAATTTCTGTATTTCAACATGATTTGAAGCTTGTTTTTGGAAAAGTGTTTATTTCTTTATTTCAATGTTGCAACTTGCTGAAAACTGTCCACAGTGTTCCTAACATCCTGATTAAACAGTACTGAAAAAAAATTAACTTCCAGAGTGCATCAAACATGATTTAGAGCTTGTTTATGGAAAAGTGTCAATTTCTGTATTTCAACATGATTTGGAGCTTGTTTTTGGAAAAGTGTCAATTTCTGTATTTCAACATGATTTGAAGCTTGTTTTTGAAAAGTGCTTATTTCTGTATTTCAACATGATTTGGAGCTTGTTTTTGGAAAAGTGTCAATTTCTGTATTTCAATGTTGCAACTTGCTGAAAACTGTCCACAGTGTTCCTAACATCCTGATTAAACAGTACTGAAAAAAAATTAACTTCCATAGTGCATCAAACATGATTTAGAGCTTGTTTATGGAAAAGTGTCAATTTCTGTATTTCAACATGATTTGGAGCTTGTTTTTGGAAAAGTGTTAATTTCTGTATTTCAACATGATTTAGAGCTTGTTTTTGGAAAAGTGTTTATTTCTGTATTTCAACATGATTTAGAGCTTGTTTTTGGAAAAGTGTTTATTTCTGTATTTCAATGTTGCAACTTGCTGAAAACTGTCCACAGTGTTCCTAACATCCTGATTAAACAGTACTGAAAAAAAAATAACTTCCAGAGTGCATCAAACATGATTTAGAGCTTGTTTATGGAAAAGTGTTAATTTCTGTATTTCAACATGATTTAGAGCTTGTTTTTGGAAAAGTGTTTATTTCTGTATTTCAACATGATTTAGAGCTTGTTTTTGGAAAAGTGTTTATTTCTGTATTTCAATGTTGCAACTTGCTGAAAACTGTCCACAGTGTTCCTAACATCCTGATTAAACAGTACTGAAAAAAAATTAACTTCCAGAGTGCATCAAACATGATTTAGAGCTTGTTTATGGAAAAGTGTTTATTTCTGTATTTCAACATGATTTGGAGCTTGTTTTTGGAAAAGTGTTTATTTCTGTATTTCAATGTTGCAACTTGCTGAAAACTGTCCACAGTGTTCCTAACATCCTGATTAAACAGTGCTGAAAAAAAATTTACTTCCAGAGTGCATCAAACATGATTTAGAGCTTGTTTATGGAAAAGTTTTTATTTCTGTATTTCAACATGATTTGGAGCTTGTTTTTGGAAAAGTGTTTATTTCTGTATTTCAATGTTGCAACTTGCTGAAAACTGTCCACAGTGTTCCTAACATCCTGATTAAACAGTACTGAAAAAAAAATAACTTCCAGAGTGCATCAAACATGATTTAGAGCTTGTTTATGGAAAAGTGTTAATTTCTGTATTTCAACATGATTTAGAGCTTGTTTTTGGAAAAGTGTTTATTTCTGTATTTCAACATGATTTAGAGCTTGTTTTTGGAAAAGTGTTTATTTCTGTATTTCAATGTTGCAACTTGCTGAAAACTGTCCACAGTGTTCCTAACATCCTGATTAAACAGTACTGAAAAAAAATTAACTTCCAGAGTGCATCAAACATGATTTAGAGCTTGTTTATGGAAAAGTGTTTATTTCTGTATTTCAACATGATTTGGAGCTTGTTTTTGGAAAAGTGTCAATTTCTGTATTTCAACATGATTTGAAGCTTGTTTTTGGAAAAGTGTTTATTTCTTTATTTCAATGTTGCAACTTGCTGAAAACTGTCCACAGTGTTCCTAACATCCTGATTAAACAGTACTGAAAAAAAATTAACTTCCAGAGTGCATCAAACATGATTTAGAGCTTGTTTATGGAAAAGTGTCAATTTCTGTATTTCAACATGATTTGGAGCTTGTTTTTGGAAAAGTGTCAATTTCTGTATTTCAACATGATTTGAAGCTTGTTTTTGAAAAGTGCTTATTTCTGTATTTCAACATGATTTGGAGCTTGTTTTTGGAAAAGTGTTTATTTCTGTATTTCAATGTTGCAACTTGCTGAAAACTGTCCACAGTGTTCCTAACATCCTGATTAAACAGTACTGAAAAAAAATTAACTTCCATAGTGCATCAAACATGATTTAGAGCTTGTTTATGGAAAAGTGTCAATTTCTGTATTTCAACATGATTTGGAGCTTGTTTTTGGAAAAGTGTTTATTTCTGTATTTCAACATGATTTAGAGCTTGTTTTTGGAAAAGTGTTTATTTCTGTATTTCAATGTTGCAACTTGCTGAAAACTGTCCACAGTGTTCCTAACATCCTGATTAAACAGTACTGAAAAAAAAATAACTTCCAGAGTGCATCAAACATGATTTAGAGCTTGTTTATGGAAAAGTGTCAATTTCTGTATTTCAACATGATTTGGAGCTTGTTTTTGGAAAAGTGTTAATTTCTGTATTTCAACATGATTTGAAGCTTGATTTTGAAAAGTGCTTATTTCTGTTTTTCAACATGATTTAGAGCTTGTTTTTGGAAAAGTGTTTATTTCTGTATTTCAATGTTGCAACTTGCTGAAAACTGTCCACAGTGTTCCTAACATCCTGATTAAACAGTACTGAAAAAAAATTAACTTCCAGAGTGCATCAAACATGATTTAGAGCTTGTTTATGGAAAAGTGTCAATTTCTGTATTTCAACATGATTTGGAGCTTGTTTTTGGAAAAGTGTCAATTTCTGTATTTCAACATGATTTGAAGCTTGTTTTTGAAAAGTGCTTATTTCTGTATTTCAACATGATTTGGAGCTTGTTTTTGGAAAAGTGTTTATTTCTGTATTTCAATGTTGCAACTTGCTGAAAACTGTCCACAGTGTTCCTAACATCCTGATTAAACAGTACTGAAAAAAAATTAACTTCCAGAGTGCATCAAACATGATTTAGAGCTTGTTTATGGAAAAGTGTCAATTTCTGTATTTCAACATGATTTGGAGCTTGTTTTTGGAAAAGTGTTAATTTCTGTATTTCAACATGATTTAGAGCTTGTTTTTGGAAAAGTGTTTATTTCTGTATTTCAACATGATTTAGAGCTTGTTTTTGGAAAAGTGTTTATTTCTGTATTTCAATGTTGCAACTTGCTGAAAACTGTCCACAGTGTTCCTAACATCCTGATTAAACAGTACTGAAAAAAAATTAACTTCCAGAGTGCATCAAACATGATTTAGAGCTTGTTTATGGAAAAGTGTTAATTTCTGTATTTCAACATGATTTGGAGCTTGTTTTTGGAAAAGTGTCAATTTCTGTATTTCAACATGATTTGAAGCTTGTTTTTGAAAAGTGCTTATTTCTGTATTTCAACATGATTTGGAGCTTGTTTTTGGAAAAGTGTTTATTTCTGTATTTCAATGTTGCAACTTGCTGAAAACTGTCCACAGTGTTCCTAACATCCTGATTAAACAGTACTGAAAAAAAATTAACTTCCAGAGTGCATCAAACATGATTTAGAGCTTGTTTATGGAAAAGTGTTAATTTCTGTATTTCAACATGATTTAGAGCTTGTTTTTGGAAAAGTGTTTATTTCTGTATTTCAACATGATTTAGAGCTTGTTTTTGGAAAAGTGTTTATTTCTGTATTTCAATGTTGCAACTTGCTGAAAACTGTCCACAGTGTTCCTAACATCCTGATTAAACAGTACTGAAAAAAAATTAACTTCCAGAGTGCATCAAACATGATTTAGAGCTTGTTTATGGAAAAGTTTTTATTTCTGTATTTCAACATGATTTGGAGCTTGTTTTTGGAAAAGTGTTTATTTCTGTATTTCAATGTTGCAACTTGCTGAAAACTGTCCACAGTGTTCCTAACATCCTGATTAAACAGTACTGAAAAAAAATTAACTTCCAGAGTGCATCAAACATGATTTAGAGCTTGTTTATGGAAAAGTGTCAATTTCTGTATTTCAACATGATTTGGAGCTTGTTTTTGGAAAAGTGTCAATTTCTGTATTTCAACATGATTTGAAGCTTGTTTTTGAAAAGTGCTTATTTCTGTATTTCAACATGATTTGGAGCTTGTTTTTGGAAAAGTGTTTATTTCTGTATTTCAATGTTGCAACTTGCTGAAAACTGTCCACAGTGTTCCTAACATCCTGATTAAACAGTACTGAAAAAAAATTAACTTCCAGAGTGCATCAAACATGATTTAGAGCTTGTTTATGGAAAAGTGTCAATTTCTGTATTTCAACATGATTTGGAGCTTGTTTTTGGAAAAGTGTTAATTTCTGTATTTCAACATGATTTAGAGCTTGTTTTTGGAAAAGTGTTTATTTCTGTATTTCAACATGATTTAGAGCTTGTTTTTGGAAAAGTGTTTATTTCTGTATTTCAATGTTGCAACTTGCTGAAAACTGTCCACAGTGTTCCTAACATCCTGATTAAACAGTACTGAAAAAAAATTAACTTCCAGAGTGCATCAAACATGATTTAGAGCTTGTTTATGGAAAAGTGTTTATTTCTGTATTTCAACATGATTTGGAGCTTGTTTTTGGAAAAGTGTTTATTTCTGTATTTCAATGTTGCAACTTGCTGAAAACTGTCCACAGTGTTCCTAACATCCTGATTAAACAGTACTGAAAAAAAATTAACTTCCAGAGTGCATCAAACATGATTTAGAGCTTGTTTATGGAAAAGTTTTTATTTCTGTATTTCAACATGATTTGGAGCTTGTTTTTGGAAAAGTGTTTATTTCTGTATTTCAATGTTGCAACTTGCTGAAAACTGTCCACAGTGTTCCTAACATCCTGATTAAACAGTACTGAAAAAAAATTAACTTCCAGAGTGCATCAAACATGATTTAGAGCTTGTTTATGGAAAAGTGTCAATTTCTGTATTTCAACATGATTTGGAGCTTGTTTTTGGAAAAGTGTCAATTTCTGTATTTCAACATGATTTGAAGCTTGTTTTTGAAAAGTGCTTATTTCTGTATTTCAACATGATTTGGAGCTTGTTTTTGGAAAAGTGTTTATTTCTGTATTTCAATGTTGCAACTTGCTGAAAACTGTCCACAGTGTTCCTAACATCGTGATTAAACAGTACTGAAAAAAAAATAACTTCCAGAGTGCATCAAACATGATTTAGAGCTTGTTTATGGAAAAGTGTTAATTTCTGTATTTCAACATGATTTAGAGCTTGTTTTTGGAAAAGTGTTTATTTCTGTATTTCAACATGATTTAGAGCTTGTTTTTGGAAAAGTGTTTATTTCTGTATTTCAATGTTGCAACTTGCTGAAAACTGTCCACAGTGTTCCTAACATCCTGATTAAACAGTACTGAAAAAAAATTAACTTCCAGAGTGCATCAAACATGATTTAGAGCTTGTTTATGGAAAAGTGTTAATTTCTGTATTTCAACATGATTTAGAGCTTGTTTTTGGAAAAGTGTTTATTTCTGTATTTCAACATGATTTAGAGCTTGTTTTTGGAAAAGTGTTTATTTCTGTATTTCAATGTTGCAACTTGCTGAAAACTGTCCACAGTGTTCCTAACATCCTGATTAAACAGTACTGAAAAAAAATTAACTTCCAGAGTGCATCAAACATGATTTAGAGCTTGTTTATGGAAAAGTTTTTATTTCTGTATTTCAACATGATTTGGAGCTTGTTTTTGGAAAAGTGTTTATTTCTGTATTTCAATGTTGCAACTTGCTGAAAACTGTCCACAGTGTTCCTAACATCCTGATTAAACAGTACTGAAAAAAAATTAACTTCCAGAGTGCATCAAACATGATTTAGAGCTTGTTTATGGAAAAGTGTCAATTTCTGTATTTCAACATGATTTGGAGCTTGTTTTTGGAAAAGTGTCAATTTCTGTATTTCAACATGATTTGAAGCTTGTTTTTGAAAAGTGCTTATTTCTGTATTTCAACATGATTTGGAGCTTGTTTTTGGAAAAGTGTTTATTTCTGTATTTCAATGTTGCAACTTGCTGAAAACTGTCCACAGTGTTCCTAACATCCTGATTAAACAGTACTGAAAAAAAATTAACTTCCAGAGTGCATCAAACATGATTTAGAGCTTGTTTATGGAAAAGTGTCAATTTCTGTATTTCAACATGATTTGGAGCTTGTTTTTGGAAAAGTGTTAATTTCTGTATTTCAACATGATTTAGAGCTTGTTTTTGGAAAAGTGTTTATTTCTGTATTTCAACATGATTTAGAGCTTGTTTTTGGAAAAGTGTTTATTTCTGTATTTCAATGTTGCAACTTGCTGAAAACTGTCCACAGTGTTCCTAACATCCTGATTAAACAGTACTGAAAAAAAATTAACTTCCAGAGTGCATCAAACATGATTTAGAGCTTGTTTATGGAAAAGTGTTTATTTCTGTATTTCAACATGATTTGGAGCTTGTTTTTGGAAAAGTGTTAATTTCTGTATTTCAATGTTGCAACTTGCTGAAAACTGTCCACAGTGTTCCTAACATCCTGATTAAACAGTGCTGAAAAAAATTTACTTCCAGAGTGCATCAAACATGATTTAGAGCTTGTTTATGGAAAAGTTCTTATTTCTGTATTTCAACATGATTTGGAGCTTGTTTTTGGAAAAGTGTTTATTTCTGTATTTCAATGTTGCAACTTGCTGAAAACTGTCCACAGTGTTCCTAACATCCTGATTAAACAGTACTGAAAAAAAAATAACTTCCAGAGTGCATCAAACATGATTTAGAGCTTGTTTATGGAAAAGTGTTAATTTCTGTATTTCAACATGATTTAGAGCTTGTTTTTGGAAAAGTGTTTATTTCTGTATTTCAACATGATTTAGAGCTTGTTTTTGGAAAAGTGTTTATTTCTGTATTTCAATGTTGCAACTTGCTGAAAACTGTCCACAGTGTTCCTAACATCCTGATTAAACAGTACTGAAAAAAAATTAACTTCCAGAGTGCATCAAACATGATTTAGAGCTTGTTTATGGAAAAGTTTTTATTTCTGTATTTCAACATGATTTGGAGCTTGTTTTTGGAAAAGTGTTTATTTCTGTATTTCAATGTTGCAACTTGCTGAAAACTGTCCACAGTGTTCCTAACATCCTGATTAAACAGTACTGAAAAAAAATTAACTTCCAGAGTGCATCAAACATGATTTAGAGCTTGTTTATGGAAAAGTGTCAATTTCTGTATTTCAACATGATTTGGAGCTTGTTTTTGGAAAAGTGTCAATTTCTGTATTTCAACATGATTTGAAGCTTGTTTTTGAAAAGTGCTTATTTCTGTATCTCAACATGATTTGGAGCTTGTTTTTGGAAAAGTGTTTATTTCTGTATTTCAATGTTGCAACTTGCTGAAAACTGTCCACAGTGTTCCTAACATCCTGATTAAACAGTACTGAAAAAAAATTAACTTCCAGAGTGCATCAAACATGATTTAGAGCTTGTTTATGGAAAAGTGTCAATTTCTGTATTTCAACATGATTTGGAGCTTGTTTTTGGAAAAGTGTTAATTTCTGTATTTCAACATGATTTAGAGCTTGTTTTTGGAAAAGTGTTTATTTCTGTATTTCAACATGATTTAGAGCTTGTTTTTGGAAAAGTGTTTATTTCTGTATTTCAATGTTGCAACTTGCTGAAAACTGTCCACAGTGTTCCTAACATCCTGATTAAACAGTACTGAAAAAAAATTAACTTCCAGAGTGCATCAAACATGATTTAGAGCTTGTTTATGGAAAAGTGTTTATTTCTGTATTTCAACATGATTTGGAGCTTGTTTTTGGAAAAGTGTCAATTTCTGTATTTCAACATGATTTGAAGCTTGTTTTTGAAAAGTGCTTATTTCTGTATTTCAACATGATTTGGAGCTTGTTTTTGGAAAAGTGTTTATTTCTGTATTTCAATGTTGCAACTTGCTGAAAACTGTCCACAGTGTTCCTAACATCGTGATTAAACAGTACTGAAAAAAAAATAACTTCCAGAGTGCATCAAACATGATTTAGAGCTTGTTTATGGAAAAGTGTTAATTTCTGTATTTCAACATGATTTAGAGCTTGTTTTTGGAAAAGTGTTTATTTCTGTATTTCAACATGATTTAGAGCTTGTTTTTGGAAAAGTGTTTATTTCTGTATTTCAATGTTGCAACTTGCTGAAAACTGTCCACAGTGTTCCTAACATCCTGATTAAACAGTACTGAAAAAAAATTAACTTCCAGAGTGCATCAAACATGATTTAGAGCTTGTTTATGGAAAAGTTTTTATTTCTGTATTTCAACATGATTTGGAGCTTGTTTTTGGAAAAGTGTTTATTTCTGTATTTCAATGTTGCAACTTGCTGAAAACTGTCCACAGTGTTCCTAACATCCTGATTAAACAGTGCTGAAAAAAAATTTACTTCCAGAGTGCATCAAACATGATTTAGAGCTTGTTTATGGAAAAGTTTTTATTTCTGTATTTCAACATGATTTGGAGCTTGTTTTTGGAAAAGTGTTTATTTCTGTATTTCAATGTTGCAACTTGGTGAAAACTGTCCACAGTGTTCCTAACATCCTGATTAAACAGTACTGAAAAAAAAATAACTTCCAGAGTGCATCAAACATGATTTAGAGCTTGTTTATGGAAAAGTGTCAATTTCTGTATTTCAACATGATTTGGAGCTTGTTTTTGGAAAAGTGTCAATTTCTGTATTTCAACATGATTTGAAGCTTGTTTTTGAAAAGTGCTTATTTCTGTATCTCAACATGATTTGGAGCTTGTTTTTGGAAAAGTGTTTATTTCTGTATTTCAATGTTGCAACTTGCTGAAAACTGTCCACAGTGTTCCTAACATCGTGATTAAACAGTACTGAAAAAAAAATAACTTCCAGAGTGCATCAAACATGATTTAGAGCTTGTTTATGGAAAAGTGTTAATTTCTGTATTTCAACATGATTTAGAGCTTGTTTTTGGAAAAGTGTTTATTTCTGTATTTCAACATGATTTAGAGCTTGTTTTTGGAAAAGTGTTTATTTCTGTATTTCAATGTTGCAACTTGCTGAAAACTGTCCACAGTGTTCCTAACATCCTGATTAAACAGTACTGAAAAAAAATTAACTTCCAGAGTGCATCAAACATGATTTAGAGCTTGTTTATGGAAAAGTGTTTATTTCTGTATTTCAACATGATTTGGAGCTTGTTTTTGGAAAAGTGTTTATTTCTGTATTTCAATGTTGCAACTTGCTGAAAACTGTCCACAGTGTTCCTAACATCCTGATTAAACAGTGCTGAAAAAAAATTTACTTCCAGAGTGCATCAAACATGATTTAGAGCTTGTTTATGGAAAAGTTTTTATTTCTGTATTTCAACATGATTTGGAGCTTGTTTTTGGAAAAGTGTTTATTTCTGTATTTCAATGTTGCAACTTGCTGAAAACTGTCCACAGTGTTCCTAACATCCTGATTAAACAGTACTGAAAAAAAAATAACTTCCAGAGTGCATCAAACATGATTTAGAGCTTGTTTATGGAAAAGTGTTAATTTCTGTATTTCAACATGATTTAGAGCTTGTTTTTGGAAAAGTGTTTATTTCTGTATTTCAACATGATTTAGAGCTTGTTTTTGGAAAAGTGTTTATTTCTGTATTTCAATGTTGCAACTTGCTGAAAACTGTCCACAGTGTTCCTAACAACCTGTTTAAACAGTACTGAAAAAAATTAACTTCCAGAGTGCATCAAACATGATTTAGAGCTTGTTTATGGAAAAGTGTTTATTTCTGTATTTCAACATGATTTGGAGCTTGTTTTTGGAAAAGTGTCAATTTCTGTATTTCAACATGATTTGAAGCTTGTTTTTGGAAAAGTGTTTATTTCTTTATTTCAATGTTGCAACTTGCTGAAAACTGTCCACAGTGTTCCTAACATCCTGATTAAACAGTACTGAAAAAAAATTAACTTCCAGAGTGCATCAAACATGATTTAGAGCTTGTTTATGGAAAAGTGTCAATTTCTGTATTTCAACATGATTTGGAGCTTGTTTTTGGAAAAGTGTCAATTTCTGTATTTCAACATGATTTGAAGCTTGTTTTTGAAAAGTGCTTATTTCTGTATTTCAACATGATTTGGAGCTTGTTTTTGGAAAAGTGTCAATTTCTGTATTTCAATGTTGCAACTTGCTGAAAACTGTCCACAGTGTTCCTAACATCCTGATTAAACAGTACTGAAAAAAAAATAACTTCCAGAGTGCATCAAACATGATTTAGAGCTTGTTTATGGAAAAGTGTTAATTTCTGTATTTCAACATGATTTAGAGCTTGTTTTTGGAAAAGTGTTTATTTCTGTATTTCAACATGATTTAGAGCTTGTTTTTGGAAAAGTGTTTATTTCTGTATTTCAATGTTGCAACTTGCTGAAAACTGTCCACAGTGTTCCTAACAACCTGTTTAAACAGTACTGAAAAAAATTAACTTCCAGAGTGCATCAAACATGATTTAGAGCTTGTTTATGGAAAAGTGTTTATTTCTGTATTTCAACATGATTTGGAGCTTGTTTTTGGAAAAGTGTCAATTTCTGTATTTCAACATGATTTGAAGCTTGTTTTTGGAAAAGTGTTTATTTCTTTATTTCAATGTTGCAACTTGCTGAAAACTGTCCACAGTGTTCCTAACATCCTGATTAAACAGTACTGAAAAAAAATTAACTTCCAGAGTGCATCAAACATGATTTAGAGCTTGTTTATGGAAAAGTGTCAATTTCTGTATTTCAACATGATTTGGAGCTTGTTTTTGGAAAAGTGTCAATTTCTGTATTTCAACATGATTTGAAGCTTGTTTTTGAAAAGTGCTTATTTCTGTATTTCAACATGATTTGGAGCTTGTTTTTGGAAAAGTGTCAATTTCTGTATTTCAATGTTGCAACTTGCTGAAAACTGTCCACAGTGTTCCTAACATCCTGATTAAACAGTACTGAAAAAAAATTAACTTCCATAGTGCATCAAACATGATTTAGAGCTTGTTTATGGAAAAGTGTCAATTTCTGTATTTCAACATGATTTGGAGCTTGTTTTTGGAAAAGTGTTAATTTCTGTATTTCAACATGATTTAGAGCTTGTTTTTGGAAAAGTGTTTATTTCTGTATTTCAACATGATTTAGAGCTTGTTTTTGGAAAAGTGTTTATTTCTGTATTTCAATGTTGCAACTTGCTGAAAACTGTCCACAGTGTTCCTAACATCGTGATTAAACAGTACTGAAAAAAAAATAACTTCCAGAGTGCATCAAACATGATTTAGAGCTTGTTTATGGAAAAGTGTTAATTTCTGTATTTCAACATGATTTAGAGCTTGTTTTTGGAAAAGTGTTTATTTCTGTATTTCAACATGATTTAGAGCTTGTTTTTGGAAAAGTGTTTATTTCTGTATTTCAATGTTGCAACTTGCTGAAAACTGTCCACAGTGTTCCTAACATCCTGATTAAACAGTACTGAAAAAAAATTAACTTCCAGAGTGCATCAAACATGATTTAGAGCTTGTTTATGGAAAAGTGTTTATTTCTGTATTTCAACATGATTTGGAGCTTGTTTTTGGAAAAGTGTTTATTTCTGTATTTCAATGTTGCAACTTGCTGAAAACTGTCCACAGTGTTCCTAACATCCTGATTAAACAGTGCTGAAAAAAAATTTACTTCCAGAGTGCATCAAACATGATTTAGAGCTTGTTTATGGAAAAGTTTTTATTTCTGTATTTCAACATGATTTGGAGCTTGTTTTTGGAAAAGTGTTTATTTCTGTATTTCAATGTTGCAACTTGCTGAAAACTGTCCACAGTGTTCCTAACATCCTGATTAAACAGTACTGAAAAAAAAATAACTTCCAGAGTGCATCAAACATGATTTAGAGCTTGTTTATGGAAAAGTGTTAATTTCTGTATTTCAACATGATTTAGAGCTTGTTTTTGGAAAAGTGTTTATTTCTGTATTTCAACATGATTTAGAGCTTGTTTTTGGAAAAGTGTTTATTTCTGTATTTCAATGTTGCAACTTGCTGAAAACTGTCCACAGTGTTCCTAACAACCTGTTTAAACAGTACTGAAAAAAATTAACTTCCAGAGTGCATCAAACATGATTTAGAGCTTGTTTATGGAAAAGTGTTTATTTCTGTATTTCAACATGATTTGGAGCTTGTTTTTGGAAAAGTGTCAATTTCTGTATTTCAACATGATTTGAAGCTTGTTTTTGGAAAAGTGTTTATTTCTTTATTTCAATGTTGCAACTTGCTGAAAACTGTCCACAGTGTTCCTAACATCCTGATTAAACAGTACTGAAAAAAAATTAACTTCCAGAGTGCATCAAACATGATTTAGAGCTTGTTTATGGAAAAGTGTCAATTTCTGTATTTCAACATGATTTGGAGCTTGTTTTTGGAAAAGTGTCAATTTCTGTATTTCAACATGATTTGAAGCTTGTTTTTGAAAAGTGCTTATTTCTGTATTTCAACATGATTTGGAGCTTGTTTTTGGAAAAGTGTCAATTTCTGTATTTCAATGTTGCAACTTGCTGAAAACTGTCCACAGTGTTCCTAACATCCTGATTAAACAGTACTGAAAAAAAATTAACTTCCATAGTGCATCAAACATGATTTAGAGCTTGTTTATGGAAAAGTGTCAATTTCTGTATTTCAACATGATTTGGAGCTTGTTTTTGGAAAAGTGTTAATTTCTGTATTTCAACATGATTTAGAGCTTGTTTTTGGAAAAGTGTTTATTTCTGTATTTCAACATGATTTAGAGCTTGTTTTTGGAAAAGTGTTTATTTCTGTATTTCAATGTTGCAACTTGCTGAAAACTGTCCACAGTGTTCCTAACATCCTGATTAAACAGTACTGAAAAAAAATTAACTTCCAGAGTGCATCAAACATGATTTAGAGCTTGTTTATGGAAAAGTGTTTATTTCTGTATTTCAACATGATTTGGAGCTTGTTTTTGGAAAAGTGTCAATTTCTGTATTTCAACATGATTTGAAGCTTGTTTTTGGAAAAGTGTTTATTTCTTTATTTCAATGTTGCAACTTGCTGAAAACTGTCCACAGTGTTCCTAACATCCTGATTAAACAGTACTGAAAAAAAATTAACTTCCAGAGTGCATCAAACATGATTTAGAGCTTGTTTATGGAAAAGTGTCAATTTCTGTATTTCAACATGATTTGGAGCTTGTTTTTGGAAAAGTGTCAATTTCTGTATTTCAACATGATTTGAAGCTTGTTTTTGAAAAGTGCTTATTTCTGTATTTCAACATGATTTGGAGCTTGTTTTTGGAAAAGTGTTTATTTCTGTATTTCAATGTTGCAACTTGCTGAAAACTGTCCACAGTGTTCCTAACATCCTGATTAAACAGTACTGAAAAAAAAATAACTTCCAGAGTGCATCAAACATGATTTAGAGCTTGTTTATGGAAAAGTGTTAATTTCTGTATTTCAACATGATTTAGAGCTTGTTTTTGGAAAAGTGTTTATTTCTGTATTTCAACATGATTTAGAGCTTGTTTTTGGAAAAGTGTTTATTTCTGTATTTCAATGTTGCAACTTGCTGAAAACTGTCCACAGTGTTCCTAACAACCTGTTTAAACAGTACTGAAAAAAATTAACTTCCAGAGTGCATCAAACATGATTTAGAGCTTGTTTATGGAAAAGTGTTTATTTCTGTATTTCAACATGATTTGGAGCTTGTTTTTGGAAAAGTGTCAATTTCTGTATTTCAACATGATTTGAAGCTTGTTTTTGGAAAAGTGTTTATTTCTTTATTTCAATGTTGCAACTTGCTGAAAACTGTCCACAGTGTTCCTAACATCCTGATTAAACAGTACTGAAAAAAAATTAACTTCCAGAGTGCATCAAACATGATTTAGAGCTTGTTTATGGAAAAGTGTCAATTTCTGTATTTCAACATGATTTGGAGCTTGTTTTTGGAAAAGTGTCAATTTCTGTATTTCAACATGATTTGAAGCTTGTTTTTGAAAAGTGCTTATTTCTGTATTTCAACATGATTTGGAGCTTGTTTTTGGAAAAGTGTCAATTTCTGTATTTCAATGTTGCAACTTGCTGAAAACTGTCCACAGTGTTCCTAACATCCTGATTAAACAGTACTGAAAAAAAATTAACTTCCATAGTGCATCAAACATGATTTAGAGCTTGTTTATGGAAAAGTGTCAATTTCTGTATTTCAACATGATTTGGAGCTTGTTTTTGGAAAAGTGTTAATTTCTGTATTTCAACATGATTTAGAGCTTGTTTTTGGAAAAGTGTTTATTTCTGTATTTCAACATGATTTAGAGCTTGTTTTTGGAAAAGTGTTTATTTCTGTATTTCAATGTTGCAACTTGCTGAAAACTGTCCACAGTGTTCCTAACATCGTGATTAAACAGTACTGAAAAAAAAATAACTTCCAGAGTGCATCAAACATGATTTAGAGCTTGTTTATGGAAAAGTGTTAATTTCTGTATTTCAACATGATTTAGAGCTTGTTTTTGGAAAAGTGTTTATTTCTGTATTTCAACATGATTTAGAGCTTGTTTTTGGAAAAGTGTTTATTTCTGTATTTCAATGTTGCAACTTGCTGAAAACTGTCCACAGTGTTCCTAACATCCTGATTAAACAGTACTGAAAAAAAATTAACTTCCAGAGTGCATCAAACATGATTTAGAGCTTGTTTATGGAAAAGTGTTTATTTCTGTATTTCAACATGATTTGGAGCTTGTTTTTGGAAAAGTGTTTATTTCTGTATTTCAATGTTGCAACTTGCTGAAAACTGTCCACAGTGTTCCTAACATCCTGATTAAACAGTACTGAAAAAAAATTAACTTCCAGAGTGCATCAAACATGATTTAGAGCTTGTTTATGGAAAAGTTTTTATTTCTGTATTTCAACATGATTTGGAGCTTGTTTTTGGAAAAGTGTTTATTTCTGTATTTCAACATGATTTGAAGCTTGTTTTTGGAAAAGTGTTTATTTCTTTATTTCAATGTTGCAACTTGCTGAAAACTGTCCACAGTGTTCCTAACATCCTGATTAAACAGTACTGAAAAAAAATTAACTTCCAGAGTGCATCAAACATGATTTAGAGCTTGTTTATGGAAAAGTGTCAATTTCTGTATTTCAACATGATTTGGAGCTTGTTTTTGGAAAAGTGTCAATTTCTGTATTTCAACATGATTTGAAGCTTGTTTTTGAAAAGTGCTTATTTCTGTATTTCAACATGATTTGGAGCTTGTTTTTGGAAAAGTGTCAATTTCTGTATTTCAATGTTGCAACTTGCTGAAAACTGTCCACAGTGTTCCTAACATCCTGATTAAACAGTACTGAAAAAAAATTAACTTCCATAGTGCATCAAACATGATTTAGAGCTTGTTTATGGAAAAGTGTCAATTTCTGTATTTCAACATGATTTGGAGCTTGTTTTTGGAAAAGTGTTAATTTCTGTATTTCAACATGATTTAGAGCTTGTTTTTGGAAAAGTGTTTATTTCTGTATTTCAACATGATTTAGAGCTTGTTTTTGGAAAAGTGTTTATTTCTGTATTTCAATGTTGCAACTTGCTGAAAACTGTCCACAGTGTTCCTAACATCCTGATTAAACAGTACTGAAAAAAAATTAACTTCCAGAGTGCATCAAACATGATTTAGAGCTTGTTTATGGAAAAGTGTTAATTTCTGTATTTCAACATGATTTGGAGCTTGTTTTTGGAAAAGTGTAAATTTCTGTATTTCAACATGATTTGAAGCTTGATTTTGAAAAGTGCTTATTTCTGTTTTTCAACATGATTTAGAGCTTGTTTTTGGAAAAGTGTTTATTTCTGTATTTCAATGTTGCAACTTGCTGAAAACTGTCCACAGTGTTCCTAACATCCTGATTAAACAGTACTGAAAAAAAATTAACTTCCAGAGTGCATCAAACATGATTTAGAGCTTGTTTATGGAAAAGTTTTTATTTCTGTATTTCAACATGATTTGGAGCTTGTTTTTGGAAAAGTGTTTATTTCTGTATTTCAATGTTGCAACTTGCTGAAAACTGTCCACAGTGTTCCTAACATCCTGATTAAACAGTACTGAAAAAAAATTAACTTCCAGAGTGCATCAAACATGATTTAGAGCTTGTTTATGGAAAAGTGTCAATTTCTGTATTTCAACATGATTTGGAGCTTGTTTTTGGAAAAGTGTCAATTTCTGTATTTCAACATGATTTGAAGCTTGTTTTTGAAAAGTGCTTATTTCTGTATTTCAACATGATTTGGAGCTTGTTTTTGGAAAAGTGTTTATTTCTGTATTTCAATGTTGCAACTTGCTGAAAACTGTCCACAGTGTTCCTAACATCCTGATTAAACAGTACTGAAAAAAAATTAACTTCCAGAGTGCATCAAACATGATTTAGAGCTTGTTTATGGAAAAGTGTCAATTTCTGTATTTCAACATGATTTGGAGCTTGTTTTTGGAAAAGTGTTAATTTCTGTATTTCAACATGATTTAGAGCTTGTTTTTGGAAAAGTGTTTATTTCTGTATTTCAACATGATTTAGAGCTTGTTTTTGGAAAAGTGTTTATTTCTGTATTTCAATGTTGCAACTTGCTGAAAACTGTCCACAGTGTTCCTAACATCCTGATTAAACAGTACTGAAAAAAAATTAACTTCCAGAGTGCATCAAACATGATTTAGAGCTTGTTTATGGAAAAGTGTTTATTTCTGTATTTCAACATGATTTGGAGCTTGTTTTTGGAAAAGTGTCAATTTCTGTATTTCAACATGATTTGAAGCTTGTTTTTGAAAAGTGCTTATTTCTGTATTTCAACATGATTTGGAGCTTGTTTTTGGAAAAGTGTTTATTTCTGTATTTCAATGTTGCAACTTGCTGAAAACTGTCCACAGTGTTCCTAACATCGTGATTAAACAGTACTGAAAAAAAAATAACTTCCAGAGTGCATCAAACATGATTTAGAGCTTGTTTATGGAAAAGTGTTAATTTCTGTATTTCAACATGATTTAGAGCTTGTTTTTGGAAAAGTGTTTATTTCTGTATTTCAACATGATTTAGAGCTTGTTTTTGGAAAAGTGTTTATTTCTGTATTTCAATGTTGCAACTTGCTGAAAACTGTCCACAGTGTTCCTAACATCCTGATTAAACAGTACTGAAAAAAAATTAACTTCCAGAGTGCATCAAACATGATTTAGAGCTTGTTTATGGAAAAGTTTTTATTTCTGTATTTCAACATGATTTGGAGCTTGTTTTTGGAAAAGTGTTTATTTCTGTATTTCAATGTTGCAACTTGCTGAAAACTGTCCACAGTGTTCCTAACATCCTGATTAAACAGTGCTGAAAAAAAATTTACTTCCAGAGTGCATCAAACATGATTTAGAGCTTGTTTATGGAAAAGTTTTTATTTCTGTATTTCAACATGATTTGGAGCTTGTTTTTGGAAAAGTGTTTATTTCTGTATTTCAATGTTGCAACTTGCTGAAAACTGTCCACAGTGTTCCTAACATCCTGATTAAACAGTACTGAAAAAAAAATAACTTCCAGAGTGCATCAAACATGATTTAGAGCTTGTTTATGGAAAAGTGTCAATTTCTGTATTTCAACATGATTTGGAGCTTGTTTTTGGAAAAGTGTCAATTTCTGTATTTCAACATGATTTGAAGCTTGTTTTTGAAAAGTGCTTATTTCTGTATCTCAACATGATTTGGAGCTTGTTTTTGGAAAAGTGTTTATTTCTGTATTTCAATGTTGCAACTTGCTGAAAACTGTCCACAGTGTTCCTAACATCGTGATTAAACAGTACTGAAAAAAAAATAACTTCCAGAGTGCATCAAACATGATTTAGAGCTTGTTTATGGAAAAGTGTTAATTTCTGTATTTCAACATGATTTAGAGCTTGTTTTTGGAAAAGTGTTTATTTCTGTATTTCAACATGATTTAGAGCTTGTTTTTGGAAAAGTGTTTATTTCTGTATTTCAATGTTGCAACTTGCTGAAAACTGTCCACAGTGTTCCTAACATCCTGATTAAACAGTACTGAAAAAAAATTAACTTCCAGAGTGCATCAAACATGATTTAGAGCTTGTTTATGGAAAAGTGTTTATTTCTGTATTTCAACATGATTTGGAGCTTGTTTTTGGAAAAGTGTTTATTTCTGTATTTCAATGTTGCAACTTGCTGAAAACTGTCCACAGTGTTCCTAACATCCTGATTAAACAGTGCTGAAAAAAAATTTACTTCCAGAGTGCATCAAACATGATTTAGAGCTTGTTTATGGAAAAGTTTTTATTTCTGTATTTCAACATGATTTGGAGCTTGTTTTTGGAAAAGTGTTTATTTCTGTATTTCAATGTTGCAACTTGCTGAAAACTGTCCACAGTGTTCCTAACATCCTGATTAAACAGTACTGAAAAAAAAATAACTTCCAGAGTGCATCAAACATGATTTAGAGCTTGTTTATGGAAAAGTGTTAATTTCTGTATTTCAACATGATTTAGAGCTTGTTTTTGGAAAAGTGTTTATTTCTGTATTTCAACATGATTTAGAGCTTGTTTTTGGAAAAGTGTTTATTTCTGTATTTCAATGTTGCAACTTGCTGAAAACTGTCCACAGTGTTCCTAACATCCTGATTAAACAGTACTGAAAAAAAATTAACTTCCAGAGTGCATCAAACATGATTTAGAGCTTGTTTATGGAAAAGTGTCAATTTCTGTATTTCAACATGATTTGGAGCTTGTTTTTGGAAAAGTGTCAATTTCTGTATTTCAACATGATTTGAAGCTTGTTTTTGAAAAGTGCTTATTTCTGTATTTCAACATGATTTGGAGCTTGTTTTTGGAAAAGTGTCAATTTCTGTATTTCAATGTTGCAACTTGCTGAAAACTGTCCACAGTGTTCCTAACATCCTGATTAAACAGTACTGAAAAAAAAATAACTTCCAGAGTGCATCAAACATGATTTAGAGCTTGTTTATGGAAAAGTGTTAATTTCTGTATTTCAACATGATTTAGAGCTTGTTTTTGGAAAAGTGTTTATTTCTGTATTTCAACATGATTTAGAGCTTGTTTTTGGAAAAGTGTTTATTTCTGTATTTCAATGTTGCAACTTGCTGAAAACTGTCCACAGTGTTCCTAACAACCTGTTTAAACAGTACTGAAAAAAATTAACTTCCAGAGTGCATCAAACATGATTTAGAGCTTGTTTATGGAAAAGTGTTTATTTCTGTATTTCAACATGATTTGGAGCTTGTTTTTGGAAAAGTGTCAATTTCTGTATTTCAACATGATTTGAAGCTTGTTTTTGGAAAAGTGTTTATTTCTTTATTTCAATGTTGCAACTTGCTGAAAACTGTCCACAGTGTTCCTAACATCCTGATTAAACAGTACTGAAAAAAAATTAACTTCCAGAGTGCATCAAACATGATTTAGAGCTTGTTTATGGAAAAGTGTCAATTTCTGTATTTCAACATGATTTGGAGCTTGTTTTTGGAAAAGTGTCAATTTCTGTATTTCAACATGATTTGAAGCTTGTTTTTGAAAAGTGCTTATTTCTGTATTTCAACATGATTTGGAGCTTGTTTTTGGAAAAGTGTCAATTTCTGTATTTCAATGTTGCAACTTGCTGAAAACTGTCCACAGTGTTCCTAACATCCTGATTAAACAGTACTGAAAAAAAATTAACTTCCATAGTGCATCAAACATGATTTAGAGCTTGTTTATGGAAAAGTGTCAATTTCTGTATTTCAACATGATTTGGAGCTTGTTTTTGGAAAAGTGTTAATTTCTGTATTTCAACATGATTTAGAGCTTGTTTTTGGAAAAGTGTTTATTTCTGTATTTCAACATGATTTAGAGCTTGTTTTTGGAAAAGTGTTTATTTCTGTATTTCAATGTTGCAACTTGCTGAAAACTGTCCACAGTGTTCCTAACATCGTGATTAAACAGTACTGAAAAAAAAATAACTTCCAGAGTGCATCAAACATGATTTAGAGCTTGTTTATGGAAAAGTGTTAATTTCTGTATTTCAACATGATTTAGAGCTTGTTTTTGGAAAAGTGTTTATTTCTGTATTTCAACATGATTTAGAGCTTGTTTTTGGAAAAGTGTTTATTTCTGTATTTCAATGTTGCAACTTGCTGAAAACTGTCCACAGTGTTCCTAACATCCTGATTAAACAGTACTGAAAAAAAATTAACTTCCAGAGTGCATCAAACATGATTTAGAGCTTGTTTATGGAAAAGTGTTTATTTCTGTATTTCAACATGATTTGGAGCTTGTTTTTGGAAAAGTGTTTATTTCTGTATTTCAATGTTGCAACTTGCTGAAAACTGTCCACAGTGTTCCTAACATCCTGATTAAACAGTGCTGAAAAAAAATTTACTTCCAGAGTGCATCAAACATGATTTAGAGCTTGTTTATGGAAAAGTTTTTATTTCTGTATTTCAACATGATTTGGAGCTTGTTTTTGGAAAAGTGTTTATTTCTGTATTTCAATGTTGCAACTTGCTGAAAACTGTCCACAGTGTTCCTAACATCCTGATTAAACAGTACTGAAAAAAAAATAACTTCCAGAGTGCATCAAACATGATTTAGAGCTTGTTTATGGAAAAGTGTTAATTTCTGTATTTCAACATGATTTAGAGCTTGTTTTTGGAAAAGTGTTTATTTCTGTATTTCAACATGATTTAGAGCTTGTTTTTGGAAAAGTGTTTATTTCTGTATTTCAATGTTGCAACTTGCTGAAAACTGTCCACAGTGTTCCTAACAACCTGTTTAAACAGTACTGAAAAAAATTAACTTCCAGAGTGCATCAAACATGATTTAGAGCTTGTTTATGGAAAAGTGTTTATTTCTGTATTTCAACATGATTTGGAGCTTGTTTTTGGAAAAGTGTCAATTTCTGTATTTCAACATGATTTGAAGCTTGTTTTTGGAAAAGTGTTTATTTCTTTATTTCAATGTTGCAACTTGCTGAAAACTGTCCACAGTGTTCCTAACATCCTGATTAAACAGTACTGAAAAAAAATTAACTTCCAGAGTGCATCAAACATGATTTAGAGCTTGTTTATGGAAAAGTGTCAATTTCTGTATTTCAACATGATTTGGAGCTTGTTTTTGGAAAAGTGTCAATTTCTGTATTTCAACATGATTTGAAGCTTGTTTTTGAAAAGTGCTTATTTCTGTATTTCAACATGATTTGGAGCTTGTTTTTGGAAAAGTGTCAATTTCTGTATTTCAATGTTGCAACTTGCTGAAAACTGTCCACAGTGTTCCTAACATCCTGATTAAACAGTACTGAAAAAAAATTAACTTCCATAGTGCATCAAACATGATTTAGAGCTTGTTTATGGAAAAGTGTCAATTTCTGTATTTCAACATGATTTGGAGCTTGTTTTTGGAAAAGTGTTAATTTCTGTATTTCAACATGATTTAGAGCTTGTTTTTGGAAAAGTGTTTATTTCTGTATTTCAACATGATTTAGAGCTTGTTTTTGGAAAAGTGTTTATTTCTGTATTTCAATGTTGCAACTTGCTGAAAACTGTCCACAGTGTTCCTAACATCCTGATTAAACAGTACTGAAAAAAAATTAACTTCCAGAGTGCATCAAACATGATTTAGAGCTTGTTTATGGAAAAGTGTTTATTTCTGTATTTCAACATGATTTGGAGCTTGTTTTTGGAAAAGTGTCAATTTCTGTATTTCAACATGATTTGAAGCTTGTTTTTGGAAAAGTGTTTATTTCTTTATTTCAATGTTGCAACTTGCTGAAAACTGTCCACAGTGTTCCTAACATCCTGATTAAACAGTACTGAAAAAAAATTAACTTCCAGAGTGCATCAAACATGATTTAGAGCTTGTTTATGGAAAAGTGTCAATTTCTGTATTTCAACATGATTTGGAGCTTGTTTTTGGAAAAGTGTCAATTTCTGTATTTCAACATGATTTGAAGCTTGTTTTTGAAAAGTGCTTATTTCTGTATTTCAACATGATTTGGAGCTTGTTTTTGGAAAAGTGTTTATTTCTGTATTTCAATGTTGCAACTTGCTGAAAACTGTCCACAGTGTTCCTAACATCCTGATTAAACAGTACTGAAAAAAAAATAACTTCCAGAGTGCATCAAACATGATTTAGAGCTTGTTTATGGAAAAGTGTTAATTTCTGTATTTCAACATGATTTAGAGCTTGTTTTTGGAAAAGTGTTTATTTCTGTATTTCAACATGATTTAGAGCTTGTTTTTGGAAAAGTGTTTATTTCTGTATTTCAATGTTGCAACTTGCTGAAAACTGTCCACAGTGTTCCTAACAACCTGTTTAAACAGTACTGAAAAAAATTAACTTCCAGAGTGCATCAAACATGATTTAGAGCTTGTTTATGGAAAAGTGTTTATTTCTGTATTTCAACATGATTTGGAGCTTGTTTTTGGAAAAGTGTCAATTTCTGTATTTCAACATGATTTGAAGCTTGTTTTTGGAAAAGTGTTTATTTCTTTATTTCAATGTTGCAACTTGCTGAAAACTGTCCACAGTGTTCCTAACATCCTGATTAAACAGTACTGAAAAAAAATTAACTTCCAGAGTGCATCAAACATGATTTAGAGCTTGTTTATGGAAAAGTGTCAATTTCTGTATTTCAACATGATTTGGAGCTTGTTTTTGGAAAAGTGTCAATTTCTGTATTTCAACATGATTTGAAGCTTGTTTTTGAAAAGTGCTTATTTCTGTATTTCAACATGATTTGGAGCTTGTTTTTGGAAAAGTGTCAATTTCTGTATTTCAATGTTGCAACTTGCTGAAAACTGTCCACAGTGTTCCTAACATCCTGATTAAACAGTACTGAAAAAAAATTAACTTCCATAGTGCATCAAACATGATTTAGAGCTTGTTTATGGAAAAGTGTCAATTTCTGTATTTCAACATGATTTGGAGCTTGTTTTTGGAAAAGTGTTAATTTCTGTATTTCAACATGATTTAGAGCTTGTTTTTGGAAAAGTGTTTATTTCTGTATTTCAACATGATTTAGAGCTTGTTTTTGGAAAAGTGTTTATTTCTGTATTTCAATGTTGCAACTTGCTGAAAACTGTCCACAGTGTTCCTAACATCGTGATTAAACAGTACTGAAAAAAAAATAACTTCCAGAGTGCATCAAACATGATTTAGAGCTTGTTTATGGAAAAGTGTTAATTTCTGTATTTCAACATGATTTAGAGCTTGTTTTTGGAAAAGTGTTTATTTCTGTATTTCAACATGATTTAGAGCTTGTTTTTGGAAAAGTGTTTATTTCTGTATTTCAATGTTGCAACTTGCTGAAAACTGTCCACAGTGTTCCTAACATCCTGATTAAACAGTACTGAAAAAAAATTAACTTCCAGAGTGCATCAAACATGATTTAGAGCTTGTTTATGGAAAAGTGTTTATTTCTGTATTTCAACATGATTTGGAGCTTGTTTTTGGAAAAGTGTTTATTTCTGTATTTCAATGTTGCAACTTGCTGAAAACTGTCCACAGTGTTCCTAACATCCTGATTAAACAGTGCTGAAAAAAAATTTACTTCCAGAGTGCATCAAACATGATTTAGAGCTTGTTTATGGAAAAGTTTTTATTTCTGTATTTCAACATGATTTGGAGCTTGTTTTTGGAAAAGTGTTTATTTCTGTATTTCAACATGATTTGAAGCTTGTTTTTGGAAAAGTGTTTATTTCTTTATTTCAATGTTGCAACTTGCTGAAAACTGTCCACAGTGTTCCTAACATCCTGATTAAACAGTACTGAAAAAAAATTAACTTCCAGAGTGCATCAAACATGATTTAGAGCTTGTTTATGGAAAAGTGTCAATTTCTGTATTTCAACATGATTTGGAGCTTGTTTTTGGAAAAGTGTCAATTTCTGTATTTCAACATGATTTGAAGCTTGTTTTTGAAAAGTGCTTATTTCTGTATTTCAACATGATTTGGAGCTTGTTTTTGGAAAAGTGTCAATTTCTGTATTTCAATGTTGCAACTTGCTGAAAACTGTCCACAGTGTTCCTAACATCCTGATTAAACAGTACTGAAAAAAAATTAACTTCCATAGTGCATCAAACATGATTTAGAGCTTGTTTATGGAAAAGTGTCAATTTCTGTATTTCAACATGATTTGGAGCTTGTTTTTGGAAAAGTGTTAATTTCTGTATTTCAACATGATTTAGAGCTTGTTTTTGGAAAAGTGTTTATTTCTGTATTTCAACATGATTTAGAGCTTGTTTTTGGAAAAGTGTTTATTTCTGTATTTCAATGTTGCAACTTGCTGAAAACTGTCCACAGTGTTCCTAACATCCTGATTAAACAGTACTGAAAAAAAATTAACTTCCAGAGTGCATCAAACATGATTTAGAGCTTGTTTATGGAAAAGTGTTTATTTCTGTATTTCAACATGATTTGGAGCTTGTTTTTGGAAAAGTGTTTATTTCTGTATTTCAATGTTGCAACTTGCTGAAAACTGTCCACAGTGTTCCTAACATCCTGATTAAACAGTACTGAAAAAAAATTAACTTCCAGAGTGCATCAAACATGATTTAGAGCTTGTTTATGGAAAAGTTTTTATTTCTGTATTTCAACATGATTTGGAGCTTGTTTTTGGAAAAGTGTTTATTTCTGTATTTCAATGTTGCAACTTGCTGAAAACTGTCCACAGTGTTCCTAACATCCTGATTAAACAGTACTGAAAAAAAAATAACTTCCAGAGTGCATCAAACATGATTTAGAGCTTGTTTATGGAAAAGTGTTAATTTCTGTATTTCAACATGATTTAGAGCTTGTTTTTGGAAAAGTGTTTATTTCTGTATTTCAACATGATTTAGAGCTTGTTTTTGGAAAAGTGTTTATTTCTGTATTTCAATGTTGCAACTTGCTGAAAACTGTCCACAGTGTTCCTAACATCCTGATTAAACAGTACTGAAAAAAAATTAACTTCCAGAGTGCATCAAACATGATTTAGAGCTTGTTTATGGAAAAGTGTTTATTTCTGTATTTCAACATGATTTGGAGCTTGTTTTTGGAAAAGTGTCAATTTCTGTATTTCAACATGATTTGAAGCTTGTTTTTGGAAAAGTGTTTATTTCTTTATTTCAATGTTGCAACTTGCTGAAAACTGTCCACAGTGTTCCTAACATCCTGATTAAACAGTACTGAAAAAAAATTAACTTCCAGAGTGCATCAAACATGATTTAGAGCTTGTTTATGGAAAAGTGTCAATTTCTGTATTTCAACATGATTTGGAGCTTGTTTTTGGAAAAGTGTCAATTTCTGTATTTCAACATGATTTGAAGCTTGTTTTTGAAAAGTGCTTATTTCTGTATTTCAACATGATTTGGAGCTTGTTTTTGGAAAAGTGTTTATTTCTGTATTTCAATGTTGCAACTTGCTGAAAACTGTCCACAGTGTTCCTAACATCCTGATTAAACAGTACTGAAAAAAAATTAACTTCCATAGTGCATCAAACATGATTTAGAGCTTGTTTATGGAAAAGTGTCAATTTCTGTATTTCAACATGATTTGGAGCTTGTTTTTGGAAAAGTGTTAATTTCTGTATTTCAACATGATTTAGAGCTTGTTTTTGGAAAAGTGTTTATTTCTGTATTTCAACATGATTTAGAGCTTGTTTTTGGAAAAGTGTTTATTTCTGTATTTCAATGTTGCAACTTGCTGAAAACTGTCCACAGTGTTCCTAACATCGTGATTAAACAGTACTGAAAAAAAAATAACTTCCAGAGTGCATCAAACATGATTTAGAGCTTGTTTATGGAAAAGTGTTAATTTCTGTATTTCAACATGATTTAGAGCTTGTTTTTGGAAAAGTGTTTATTTCTGTATTTCAACATGATTTAGAGCTTGTTTTTGGAAAAGTGTTTATTTCTGTATTTCAATGTTGCAACTTGCTGAAAACTGTCCACAGTGTTCCTAACATCCTGATTAAACAGTACTGAAAAAAAATTAACTTCCAGAGTGCATCAAACATGATTTAGAGCTTGTTTATGGAAAAGTGTTTATTTCTGTATTTCAACATGATTTGGAGCTTGTTTTTGGAAAAGTGTTTATTTCTGTATTTCAATGTTGCAACTTGCTGAAAACTGTCCACAGTGTTCCTAACATCCTGATTAAACAGTACTGAAAAAAAATTAACTTCCAGAGTGCATCAAACATGATTTAGAGCTTGTTTATGGAAAAGTTTTTATTTCTGTATTTCAACATGATTTGGAGCTTGTTTTTGGAAAAGTGTTTATTTCTGTATTTCAATGTTGCAACTTGCTGAAAACTGTCCACAGTGTTCCTAACATCCTGATTAAACAGTACTGAAAAAAAATTAACTTCCAGAGTGCATCAAACATGATTTAGAGCTTGTTTATGGAAAAGTGTCAATTTCTGTATTTCAACATGATTTGGAGCTTGTTTTTGGAAAAGTGTCAATTTCTGTATTTCAACATGATTTGAAGCTTGTTTTTGAAAAGTGCTTATTTCTGTATTTCAACATGATTTGGAGCTTGTTTTTGGAAAAGTGTTTATTTCTGTATTTCAATGTTGCAACTTGCTGAAAACTGTCCACAGTGTTCCTAACATCCTGATTAAACAGTACTGAAAAAAAATTAACTTCCAGAGTGCATCAAACATGATTTAGAGCTTGTTTATGGAAAAGTGTCAATTTCTGTATTTCAACATGATTTGGAGCTTGTTTTTGGAAAAGTGTTAATTTCTGTATTTCAACATGATTTAGAGCTTGTTTTTGGAAAAGTGTTTATTTCTGTATTTCAACATGATTTAGAGCTTGTTTTTGGAAAAGTGTTTATTTCTGTATTTCAATGTTGCAACTTGCTGAAAACTGTCCACAGTGTTCCTAACATCCTGATTAAACAGTACTGAAAAAAAATTAACTTCCAGAGTGCATCAAACATGATTTAGAGCTTGTTTATGGAAAAGTGTTTATTTCTGTATTTCAACATGATTTGGAGCTTGTTTTTGGAAAAGTGTTTATTTCTGTATTTCAATGTTGCAACTTGCTGAAAACTGTCCACAGTGTTCCTAACATCCTGATTAAACAGTGCTGAAAAAAAATTTACTTCCAGAGTGCATCAAACATGATTTAGAGCTTGTTTATGGAAAAGTTTTTATTTCTGTATTTCAACATGATTTGGAGCTTGTTTTTGGAAAAGTGTTTATTTCTGTATTTCAATGTTGCAACTTGCTGAAAACTGTCCACAGTGTTCCTAACATCCTGATTAAACAGTACTGAAAAAAAAATAACTTCCAGAGTGCATCAAACATGATTTAGAGCTTGTTTATGGAAAAGTGTTAATTTCTGTATTTCAACATGATTTAGAGCTTGTTTTTGGAAAAGTGTTTATTTCTGTATTTCAACATGATTTAGAGCTTGTTTTTGGAAAAGTGTTTATTTCTGTATTTCAATGTTGCAACTTGCTGAAAACTGTCCACAGTGTTCCTAACATCCTGATTAAACAGTACTGAAAAAAAATTAACTTCCAGAGTGCATCAAACATGATTTAGAGCTTGTTTATGGAAAAGTGTTTATTTCTGTATTTCAACATGATTTGGAGCTTGTTTTTGGAAAAGTGTCAATTTCTGTATTTCAACATGATTTGAAGCTTGTTTTTGGAAAAGTGTTTATTTCTTTATTTCAATGTTGCAACTTGCTGAAAACTGTCCACAGTGTTCCTAACATCCTGATTAAACAGTACTGAAAAAAAATTAACTTCCAGAGTGCATCAAACATGATTTAGAGCTTGTTTATGGAAAAGTGTCAATTTCTGTATTTCAACATGATTTGGAGCTTGTTTTTGGAAAAGTGTCAATTTCTGTATTTCAACATGATTTGAAGCTTGTTTTTGAAAAGTGCTTATTTCTGTATTTCAACATGATTTGGAGCTTGTTTTTGGAAAAGTGTTTATTTCTGTATTTCAATGTTGCAACTTGCTGAAAACTGTCCACAGTGTTCCTAACATCCTGATTAAACAGTACTGAAAAAAAATTAACTTCCAGAGTGCATCAAACATGATTTAGAGCTTGTTTATGGAAAAGTGTCAATTTCTGTATTTCAACATGATTTGGAGCTTGTTTTTGGAAAAGTGTTAATTTCTGTATTTCAACATGATTTAGAGCTTGTTTTTGGAAAAGTGTTTATTTCTGTATTTCAACATGATTTAGAGCTTGTTTTTGGAAAAGTGTTTATTTCTGTATTTCAATGTTGCAACTTGCTGAAAACTGTCCACAGTGTTCCTAACATCCTGATTAAACAGTACTGAAAAAAAATTAACTTCCAGAGTGCATCAAACATGATTTAGAGCTTGTTTATGGAAAAGTGTTAATTTCTGTATTTCAACATGATTTGGAGCTTGTTTTTGGAAAAGTGTTTATTTCTGTATTTCAACATGATTTAGAGCTTGTTTTTGGAAAAGTGTTTATTTCTGTATTTCAACATGATTTGAAGCTTGTTTTTGAAAAGTGCTTATTTCTGTATTTCAACATGATTTGGAGCTTGTTTTTGGAAAAGTGTTTATTTCTGTATTTCAATGTTGCAACTTGCTGAAAACTGTCCACAGTGTTCCTAACATCGTGATTAAACAGTACTGAAAAAAAAATAACTTCCAGAGTGCATCAAACATGATTTAGAGCTTGTTTATGGAAAAGTGTTAATTTCTGTATTTCAACATGATTTAGAGCTTGTTTTTGGAAAAGTGTTTATTTCTGTATTTCAACATGATTTAGAGCTTGTTTTTGGAAAAGTGTTTATTTCTGTATTTCAATGTTGCAACTTGCTGAAAACTGTCCACAGTGTTCCTAACATCCTGATTAAACAGTACTGAAAAAAAATTAACTTCCAGAGTGCATCAAACATGATTTAGAGCTTGTTTATGGAAAAGTGTTTATTTCTGTATTTCAACATGATTTGGAGCTTGTTTTTGGAAAAGTGTTTATTTCTGTATTTCAATGTTGCAACTTGCTGAAAACTGTCCACAGTGTTCCTAACATCCTGATTAAACAGTGCTGAAAAAAAATTTACTTCCAGAGTGCATCAAACATGATTTAGAGCTTGTTTATGGAAAAGTTTTTATTTCTGTATTTCAACATGATTTGGAGCTTGTTTTTGGAAAAGTGTTTATTTCTGTATTTCAATGTTGCAACTTGCTGAAAACTGTCCACAGTGTTCCTAACATCCTGATTAAACAGTACTGAAAAAAAAATAACTTCCAGAGTGCATCAAACATGATTTAGAGCTTGTTTATGGAAAAGTGTCAATTTCTGTATTTCAACATGATTTGGAGCTTGTTTTTGGAAAAGTGTCAATTTCTGTATTTCAACATGATTTGAAGCTTGTTTTTGAAAAGTGCTTATTTCTGTATTTCAACATGATTTGGAGCTTGTTTTTGGAAAAGTGTTTATTTCTGTATTTCAATGTTGCAACTTGCTGAAAACTGTCCACAGTGTTCCTAACATCGTGATTAAACAGTACTGAAAAAAAAATAACTTCCAGAGTGCATCAAACATGATTTAGAGCTTGTTTATGGAAAAGTGTTAATTTCTGTATTTCAACATGATTTAGAGCTTGTTTTTGGAAAAGTGTTTATTTCTGTATTTCAACATGATTTAGAGCTTGTTTTTGGAAAAGTGTTTATTTCTGTATTTCAATGTTGCAACTTGCTGAAAACTGTCCACAGTGTTCCTAACATCCTGATTAAACAGTACTGAAAAAAAATTAACTTCCAGAGTGCATCAAACATGATTTAGAGCTTGTTTATGGAAAAGTGTTTATTTCTGTATTTCAACATGATTTGGAGCTTGTTTTTGGAAAAGTGTTTATTTCTGTATTTCAATGTTGCAACTTGCTGAAAACTGTCCACAGTGTTCCTAACATCCTGATTAAACAGTGCTGAAAAAAAATTTACTTCCAGAGTGCATCAAACATTATTTAGAGCTTGTTTATGGAAAAGTTTTTATTTCTGTATTTCAACATGATTTGGAGCTTGTTTTTGGAAAAGTGTTTATTTCTGTATTTCAATGTTGCAACTTGCTGAAAACTGTCCACAGTGTTCCTAACATCCTGATTAAACAGTACTGAAAAAAAAATAACTTCCAGAGTGCATCAAACATGATTTAGAGCTTGTTTATGGAAAAGTGTTAATTTCTGTATTTCAACATGATTTAGAGCTTGTTTTTGGAAAAGTGTTTATTTCTGTATTTCAACATGATTTAGAGCTTGTTTTTGGAAAAGTGTTTATTTCTGTATTTCAATGTTGCAACTTGCTGAAAACTGTCCACAGTGTTCCTAACAACCTGTTTAAACAGTACTGAAAAAAATTAACTTCCAGAGTGCATCAAACATGATTTAGAGCTTGTTTATGGAAAAGTGTTTATTTCTGTATTTCAACATGATTTGGAGCTTGTTTTTGGAAAAGTGTCAATTTCTGTATTTCAACATGATTTGAAGCTTGTTTTTGGAAAAGTGTTTATTTCTTTATTTCAATGTTGCAACTTGCTGAAAACTGTCCACAGTGTTCCTAACATCCTGATTAAACAGTACTGAAAAAAAATTAACTTCCAGAGTGCATCAAACATGATTTAGAGCTTGTTTATGGAAAAGTGTCAATTTCTGTATTTCAACATGATTTGGAGCTTGTTTTTGGAAAAGTGTCAATTTCTGTATTTCAACATGATTTGAAGCTTGTTTTTGAAAAGTGCTTATTTCTGTATTTCAACATGATTTGGAGCTTGTTTTTGGAAAAGTGTCAATTTCTGTATTTCAATGTTGCAACTTGCTGAAAACTGTCCACAGTGTTCCTAACATCCTGATTAAACAGTACTGAAAAAAAAATAACTTCCAGAGTGCATCAAACATGATTTAGAGCTTGTTTATGGAAAAGTGTTAATTTCTGTATTTCAACATGATTTAGAGCTTGTTTTTGGAAAAGTGTTTATTTCTGTATTTCAACATGATTTAGAGCTTGTTTTTGGAAAAGTGTTTATTTCTGTATTTCAATGTTGCAACTTGCTGAAAACTGTCCACAGTGTTCCTAACAACCTGTTTAAACAGTACTGAAAAAAATTAACTTCCAGAGTGCATCAAACATGATTTAGAGCTTGTTTATGGAAAAGTGTTTATTTCTGTATTTCAACATGATTTGGAGCTTGTTTTTGGAAAAGTGTCAATTTCTGTATTTCAACATGATTTGAAGCTTGTTTTTGGAAAAGTGTTTATTTCTTTATTTCAATGTTGCAACTTGCTGAAAACTGTCCACAGTGTTCCTAACATCCTGATTAAACAGTACTGAAAAAAAATTAACTTCCAGAGTGCATCAAACATGATTTAGAGCTTGTTTATGGAAAAGTGTCAATTTCTGTATTTCAACATGATTTGGAGCTTGTTTTTGGAAAAGTGTCAATTTCTGTATTTCAACATGATTTGAAGCTTGTTTTTGAAAAGTGCTTATTTCTGTATTTCAACATGATTTGGAGCTTGTTTTTGGAAAAGTGTCAATTTCTGTATTTCAATGTTGCAACTTGCTGAAAACTGTCCACAGTGTTCCTAACATCCTGATTAAACAGTACTGAAAAAAAATTAACTTCCATAGTGCATCAAACATGATTTAGAGCTTGTTTATGGAAAAGTGTCAATTTCTGTATTTCAACATGATTTGGAGCTTGTTTTTGGAAAAGTGTTAATTTCTGTATTTCAACATGATTTAGAGCTTGTTTTTGGAAAAGTGTTTATTTCTGTATTTCAACATGATTTAGAGCTTGTTTTTGGAAAAGTGTTTATTTCTGTATTTCAATGTTGCAACTTGCTGAAAACTGTCCACAGTGTTCCTAACATCGTGATTAAACAGTACTGAAAAAAAAATAACTTCCAGAGTGCATCAAACATGATTTAGAGCTTGTTTATGGAAAAGTGTTAATTTCTGTATTTCAACATGATTTAGAGCTTGTTTTTGGAAAAGTGTTTATTTCTGTATTTCAACATGATTTAGAGCTTGTTTTTGGAAAAGTGTTTATTTCTGTATTTCAATGTTGCAACTTGCTGAAAACTGTCCACAGTGTTCCTAACATCCTGATTAAACAGTACTGAAAAAAAATTAACTTCCAGAGTGCATCAAACATGATTTAGAGCTTGTTTATGGAAAAGTGTTTATTTCTGTATTTCAACATGATTTGGAGCTTGTTTTTGGAAAAGTGTTTATTTCTGTATTTCAATGTTGCAACTTGCTGAAAACTGTCCACAGTGTTCCTAACATCCTGATTAAACAGTGCTGAAAAAAAATTTACTTCCAGAGTGCATCAAACATGATTTAGAGCTTGTTTATGGAAAAGTTTTTATTTCTGTATTTCAACATGATTTGGAGCTTGTTTTTGGAAAAGTGTTTATTTCTGTATTTCAATGTTGCAACTTGCTGAAAACTGTCCACAGTGTTCCTAACATCCTGATTAAACAGTACTGAAAAAAAAATAACTTCCAGAGTGCATCAAACATGATTTAGAGCTTGTTTATGGAAAAGTGTTAATTTCTGTATTTCAACATGATTTAGAGCTTGTTTTTGGAAAAGTGTTTATTTCTGTATTTCAACATGATTTAGAGCTTGTTTTTGGAAAAGTGTTTATTTCTGTATTTCAATGTTGCAACTTGCTGAAAACTGTCCACAGTGTTCCTAACAACCTGTTTAAACAGTACTGAAAAAAATTAACTTCCAGAGTGCATCAAACATGATTTAGAGCTTGTTTATGGAAAAGTGTTTATTTCTGTATTTCAACATGATTTGGAGCTTGTTTTTGGAAAAGTGTCAATTTCTGTATTTCAACATGATTTGAAGCTTGTTTTTGGAAAAGTGTTTATTTCTTTATTTCAATGTTGCAACTTGCTGAAAACTGTCCACAGTGTTCCTAACATCCTGATTAAACAGTACTGAAAAAAAATTAACTTCCAGAGTGCATCAAACATGATTTAGAGCTTGTTTATGGAAAAGTGTCAATTTCTGTATTTCAACATGATTTGGAGCTTGTTTTTGGAAAAGTGTCAATTTCTGTATTTCAACATGATTTGAAGCTTGTTTTTGAAAAGTGCTTATTTCTGTATTTCAACATGATTTGGAGCTTGTTTTTGGAAAAGTGTTTATTTCTGTATTTCAATGTTGCAACTTGCTGAAAACTGTCCACAGTGTTCCTAACATCCTGATTAAACAGTACTGAAAAAAAAATAACTTCCAGAGTGCATCAAACATGATTTAGAGCTTGTTTATGGAAAAGTGTTAATTTCTGTATTTCAACATGATTTAGAGCTTGTTTTTGGAAAAGTGTTTATTTCTGTATTTCAACATGATTTAGAGCTTGTTTTTGGAAAAGTGTTTATTTCTGTATTTCAATGTTGCAACTTGCTGAAAACTGTCCACAGTGTTCCTAACATCCTGATTAAACAGTACTGAAAAAAAATTAACTTCCAGAGTGCATCAAACATGATTTAGAGCTTGTTTATGGAAAAGTGTTTATTTCTGTATTTCAACATGATTTGGAGCTTGTTTTTGGAAAAGTGTTTATTTCTGTATTTCAATGTTGCAACTTGCTGAAAACTGTCCACAGTGTTCCTAACATCCTGATTAAACAGTGCTGAAAAAAAATTTACTTCCAGAGTGCATCAAACATGATTTAGAGCTTGTTTATGGAAAAGTTTTTATTTCTGTATTTCAACATGATTTGGAGCTTGTTTTTGGAAAAGTGTTTATTTCTGTATTTCAATGTTGCAACTTGCTGAAAACTGTCCACAGTGTTCCTAACATCCTGATTAAACAGTACTGAAAAAAAAATAACTTCCAGAGTGCATCAAACATGATTTAGAGCTTGTTTATGGAAAAGTGTTAATTTCTGTATTTCAACATGATTTAGAGCTTGTTTTTGGAAAAGTGTTTATTTCTGTATTTCAACATGATTTAGAGCTTGTTTTTGGAAAAGTGTTTATTTCTGTATTTCAATGTTGCAACTTGCTGAAAACTGTCCACAGTGTTCCTAACAACCTGTTTAAACAGTACTGAAAAAAATTAACTTCCAGAGTGCATCAAACATGATTTAGAGCTTGTTTATGGAAAAGTGTTTATTTCTGTATTTCAACATGATTTGGAGCTTGTTTTTGGAAAAGTGTCAATTTCTGTATTTCAACATGATTTGAAGCTTGTTTTTGGAAAAGTGTTTATTTCTTTATTTCAATGTTGCAACTTGCTGAAAACTGTCCACAGTGTTCCTAACATCCTGATTAAACAGTACTGAAAAAAAATTAACTTCCAGAGTGCATCAAACATGATTTAGAGCTTGTTTATGGAAAAGTGTCAATTTCTGTATTTCAACATGATTTGGAGCTTGTTTTTGGAAAAGTGTCAATTTCTGTATTTCAACATGATTTGAAGCTTGTTTTTGAAAAGTGCTTATTTCTGTATTTCAACATGATTTGGAGCTTGTTTTTGGAAAAGTGTCAATTTCTGTATTTCAATGTTGCAACTTGCTGAAAACTGTCCACAGTGTTCCTAACATCCTGATTAAACAGTACTGAAAAAAAATTAACTTCCATAGTGCATCAAACATGATTTAGAGCTTGTTTATGGAAAAGTGTCAATTTCTGTATTTCAACATGATTTGGAGCTTGTTTTTGGAAAAGTGTTAATTTCTGTATTTCAACATGATTTAGAGCTTGTTTTTGGAAAAGTGTTTATTTCTGTATTTCAACATGATTTAGAGCTTGTTTTTGGAAAAGTGTTTATTTCTGTATTTCAATGTTGCAACTTGCTGAAAACTGTCCACAGTGTTCCTAACATCGTGATTAAACAGTACTGAAAAAAAAATAACTTCCAGAGTGCATCAAACATGATTTAGAGCTTGTTTATGGAAAAGTGTTAATTTCTGTATTTCAACATGATTTAGAGCTTGTTTTTGGAAAAGTGTTTATTTCTGTATTTCAACATGATTTAGAGCTTGTTTTTGGAAAAGTGTTTATTTCTGTATTTCAATGTTGCAACTTGCTGAAAACTGTCCACAGTGTTCCTAACATCCTGATTAAACAGTACTGAAAAAAAATTAACTTCCAGAGTGCATCAAACATGATTTAGAGCTTGTTTATGGAAAAGTGTTTATTTCTGTATTTCAACATGATTTGGAGCTTGTTTTTGGAAAAGTGTCAATTTCTGTATTTCAACATGATTTGAAGCTTGTTTTTGGAAAAGTGTTTATTTCTTTATTTCAATGTTGCAACTTGCTGAAAACTGTCCACAGTGTTCCTAACATCCTGATTAAACAGTACTGAAAAAAAATTAACTTCCAGAGTGCATCAAACATGATTTAGAGCTTGTTTATGGAAAAGTGTCAATTTCTGTATTTCAACATGATTTGGAGCTTGTTTTTGGAAAAGTGTCAATTTCTGTATTTCAACATGATTTGAAGCTTGTTTTTGAAAAGTGCTTATTTCTGTATTTCAACATGATTTGGAGCTTGTTTTTGGAAAAGTGTCAATTTCTGTATTTCAATGTTGCAACTTGCTGAAAACTGTCCACAGTGTTCCTAACATCCTGATTAAACAGTACTGAAAAAAAATTAACTTCCATAGTGCATCAAACATGATTTAGAGCTTGTTTATGGAAAAGTGTCAATTTCTGTATTTCAACATGATTTGGAGCTTGTTTTTGGAAAAGTGTTAATTTCTGTATTTCAACATGATTTAGAGCTTGTTTTTGGAAAAGTGTTTATTTCTGTATTTCAACATGATTTAGAGCTTGTTTTTGGAAAAGTGTTTATTTCTGTATTTCAATGTTGCAACTTGCTGAAAACTGTCCACAGTGTTCCTAACATCGTGATTAAACAGTACTGAAAAAAAAATAACTTCCAGAGTGCATCAAACATGATTTAGAGCTTGTTTATGGAAAAGTGTTAATTTCTGTATTTCAACATGATTTAGAGCTTGTTTTTGGAAAAGTGTTTATTTCTGTATTTCAACATGATTTAGAGCTTGTTTTTGGAAAAGTGTTTATTTCTGTATTTCAATGTTGCAACTTGCTGAAAACTGTCCACAGTGTTCCTAACATCCTGATTAAACAGTACTGAAAAAAAATTAACTTCCAGAGTGCATCAAACATGATTTAGAGCTTGTTTATGGAAAAGTGTTTATTTCTGTATTTCAACATGATTTGGAGCTTGTTTTTGGAAAAGTGTCAATTTCTGTATTTCAACATGATTTGAAGCTTGTTTTTGGAAAAGTGTTTATTTCTTTATTTCAATGTTGCAACTTGCTGAAAACTGTCCACAGTGTTCCTAACATCCTGATTAAACAGTACTGAAAAAAAATTAACTTCCAGAGTGCATCAAACATGATTTAGAGCTTGTTTATGGAAAAGTGTCAATTTCTGTATTTCAACATGATTTGGAGCTTGTTTTTGGAAAAGTGTCAATTTCTGTATTTCAACATGATTTGAAGCTTGTTTTTGAAAAGTGCTTATTTCTGTATTTCAACATGATTTGGAGCTTGTTTTTGGAAAAGTGTTTATTTCTGTATTTCAATGTTGCAACTTGCTGAAAACTGTCCACAGTGTTCCTAACATCCTGATTAAACAGTACTGAAAAAAAATTAACTTCCAGAGTGCATCAAACATGATTTAGAGCTTGTTTATGGAAAAGTGTCAATTTCTGTATTTCAACATGATTTGGAGCTTGTTTTTGGAAAAGTGTTAATTTCTGTATTTCAACATGATTTAGAGCTTGTTTTTGGAAAAGTGTTTATTTCTGTATTTCAACATGATTTAGAGCTTGTTTTTGGAAAAGTGTTTATTTCTGTATTTCAATGTTGCAACTTGCTGAAAACTGTCCACAGTGTTCCTAACATCCTGATTAAACAGTACTGAAAAAAAATTAACTTCCAGAGTGCATCAAACATGATTTAGAGCTTGTTTATGGAAAAGTGTTTATTTCTGTATTTCAACATGATTTGGAGCTTGTTTTTGGAAAAGTGTCAATTTCTGTATTTCAACATGATTTGAAGCTTGTTTTTGGAAAAGTGTTTATTTCTTTATTTCAATGTTGCAACTTGCTGAAAACTGTCCACAGTGTTCCTAACATCCTGATTAAACAGTACTGAAAAAAAATTAACTTCCAGAGTGCATCAAACATGATTTAGAGCTTGTTTATGGAAAAGTGTCAATTTCTGTATTTCAACATGATTTGGAGCTTGTTTTTGGAAAAGTGTCAATTTCTGTATTTCAACATGATTTGAAGCTTGTTTTTGAAAAGTGCTTATTTCTGTATTTCAACATGATTTGGAGCTTGTTTTTGGAAAAGTGTTTATTTCTGTATTTCAATGTTGCAACTTGCTGAAAACTGTCCACAGTGTTCCTAACATCCTGATTAAACAGTACTGAAAAAAAAATAACTTCCAGAGTGCATCAAACATGATTTAGAGCTTGTTTATGGAAAAGTGTTAATTTCTGTATTTCAACATGATTTAGAGCTTGTTTTTGGAAAAGTGTTTATTTCTGTATTTCAACATGATTTAGAGCTTGTTTTTGGAAAAGTGTTTATTTCTGTATTTCAATGTTGCAACTTGCTGAAAACTGTCCACAGTGTTCCTAACAACCTGTTTAAACAGTACTGAAAAAAATTAACTTCCAGAGTGCATCAAACATGATTTAGAGCTTGTTTATGGAAAAGTGTTTATTTCTGTATTTCAACATGATTTGGAGCTTGTTTTTGGAAAAGTGTCAATTTCTGTATTTCAACATGATTTGAAGCTTGTTTTTGGAAAAGTGTTTATTTCTTTATTTCAATGTTGCAACTTGCTGAAAACTGTCCACAGTGTTCCTAACATCCTGATTAAACAGTACTGAAAAAAAATTAACTTCCAGAGTGCATCAAACATGATTTAGAGCTTGTTTATGGAAAAGTGTCAATTTCTGTATTTCAACATGATTTGGAGCTTGTTTTTGGAAAAGTGTCAATTTCTGTATTTCAACATGATTTGAAGCTTGTTTTTGAAAAGTGCTTATTTCTGTATTTCAACATGATTTGGAGCTTGTTTTTGGAAAAGTGTCAATTTCTGTATTTCAATGTTGCAACTTGCTGAAAACTGTCCACAGTGTTCCTAACATCCTGATTAAACAGTACTGAAAAAAAATTAACTTCCATAGTGCATCAAACATGATTTAGAGCTTGTTTATGGAAAAGTGTCAATTTCTGTATTTCAACATGATTTGGAGCTTGTTTTTGGAAAAGTGTTAATTTCTGTATTTCAACATGATTTAGAGCTTGTTTTTGGAAAAGTGTTTATTTCTGTATTTCAACATGATTTAGAGCTTGTTTTTGGAAAAGTGTTTATTTCTGTATTTCAATGTTGCAACTTGCTGAAAACTGTCCACAGTGTTCCTAACATCGTGATTAAACAGTACTGAAAAAAAAATAACTTCCAGAGTGCATCAAACATGATTTAGAGCTTGTTTATGGAAAAGTGTTAATTTCTGTATTTCAACATGATTTAGAGCTTGTTTTTGGAAAAGTGTTTATTTCTGTATTTCAACATGATTTAGAGCTTGTTTTTGGAAAAGTGTTTATTTCTGTATTTCAATGTTGCAACTTGCTGAAAACTGTCCACAGTGTTCCTAACATCCTGATTAAACAGTACTGAAAAAAAATTAACTTCCAGAGTGCATCAAACATGATTTAGAGCTTGTTTATGGAAAAGTGTTTATTTCTGTATTTCAACATGATTTGGAGCTTGTTTTTGGAAAAGTGTTTATTTCTGTATTTCAATGTTGCAACTTGCTGAAAACTGTCCACAGTGTTCCTAACATCCTGATTAAACAGTGCTGAAAAAAAATTTACTTCCAGAGTGCATCAAACATGATTTAGAGCTTGTTTATGGAAAAGTTTTTATTTCTGTATTTCAACATGATTTGGAGCTTGTTTTTGGAAAAGTGTTTATTTCTGTATTTCAATGTTGCAACTTGCTGAAAACTGTCCACAGTGTTCCTAACATCCTGATTAAACAGTACTGAAAAAAAAATAACTTCCAGAGTGCATCAAACATGATTTAGAGCTTGTTTATGGAAAAGTGTTAATTTCTGTATTTCAACATGATTTAGAGCTTGTTTTTGGAAAAGTGTTTATTTCTGTATTTCAACATGATTTAGAGCTTGTTTTTGGAAAAGTGTTTATTTCTGTATTTCAATGTTGCAACTTGCTGAAAACTGTCCACAGTGTTCCTAACATCCTGATTAAACAGTACTGAAAAAAAATTAACTTCCAGAGTGCATCAAACATGATTTAGAGCTTGTTTATGGAAAAGTGTCAATTTCTGTATTTCAACATGATTTGGAGCTTGTTTTTGGAAAAGTGTCAATTTCTGTATTTCAACATGATTTGAAGCTTGTTTTTGAAAAGTGCTTATTTCTGTATTTCAACATGATTTGGAGCTTGTTTTTGGAAAAGTGTCAATTTCTGTATTTCAATGTTGCAACTTGCTGAAAACTGTCCACAGTGTTCCTGACATCCTGATTAAACAGTACTGAAAAAAAATTAACTTCCATAGTGCATCAAACATGATTTAGAGCTTGTTTATGGAAAAGTGTCAATTTCTGTATTTCAACATGATTTGGAGCTTGTTTTTGGAAAAGTGTTAATTTCTGTATTTCAACATGATTTAGAGCTTGTTTTTGGAAAAGTGTTTATTTCTGTATTTCAACATGATTTAGAGCTTGTTTTTGGAAAAGTGTTTATTTCTGTATTTCAATGTTGCAACTTGCTGAAAACTGTCCACAGTGTTCCTAACATCGTGATTAAACAGTACTGAAAAAAAAATAACTTCCAGAGTGCATCAAACATGATTTAGAGCTTGTTTATGGAAAAGTGTTAATTTCTGTATTTCAACATGATTTAGAGCTTGTTTTTGGAAAAGTGTTTATTTCTGTATTTCAACATGATTTGGAGCTTGTTTTTGGAAAAGTGTTTATTTCTGTATTTCAACATGATTTGAAGCTTGTTTTTGAAAAGTGCTTATTTCTGTATTTCAACATGATTTGGAGCTTGTTTTTGGAAAAGTGTTTATTTCTGTATTTCAATGTTGCAACTTGCTGAAAACTGTCCACAGTGTTCCTAACATCGTGATTAAACAGTACTGAAAAAAAAATAACTTCCAGAGTGCATCAAACATGATTTAGAGCTTGTTTATGGAAAAGTGTTAATTTCTGTATTTCAACATGATTTAGAGCTTGTTTTTGGAAAAGTGTTTATTTCTGTATTTCAACATGATTTAGAGCTTGTTTTTGGAAAAGTGTTTATTTCTGTATTTCAATGTTGCAACTTGCTGAAAACTGTCCACAGTGTTCCTAACATCCTGATTAAACAGTACTGAAAAAAAATTAACTTCCAGAGTGCATCAAACATGATTTAGAGCTTGTTTATGGAAAAGTGTTTATTTCTGTATTTCAACATGATTTGGAGCTTGTTTTTGGAAAAGTGTCAATTTCTGTATTTCAACATGATTTGAAGCTTGTTTTTGAAAAGTGCTTATTTCTGTATCTCAACATGATTTGGAGCTTGTTTTTGGAAAAGTGTTTATTTCTGTATTTCAATGTTGCAACTTGCTGAAAACTGTCCACAGTGTTCCTAACATCGTGATTAAACAGTACTGAAAAAAAAATAACTTCCAGAGTGCATCAAACATGATTTAGAGCTTGTTTATGGAAAAGTGTTAATTTCTGTATTTCAACATGATTTAGAGCTTGTTTTTGGAAAAGTGTTTATTTCTGTATTTCAACATGATTTAGAGCTTGTTTTTGGAAAAGTGTTTATTTCTGTATTTCAATGTTGCAACTTGCTGAAAACTGTCCACAGTGTTCCTAACATCCTGATTAAACAGTACTGAAAAAAAATTAACTTCCAGAGTGCATCAAACATGATTTAGAGCTTGTTTATGGAAAAGTGTTTATTTCTGTATTTCAACATGATTTGGAGCTTGTTTTTGGAAAAGTGTTTATTTCTGTATTTCAATGTTGCAACTTGCTGAAAACTGTCCACAGTGTTCCTAACATCCTGATTAAACAGTGCTGAAAAAAAATTTACTTCCAGAGTGCATCAAACATGATTTAGAGCTTGTTTATGGAAAAGTTTTTATTTCTGTATTTCAACATGATTTGGAGCTTGTTTTTGGAAAAGTGTTTATTTCTGTATTTCAATGTTGCAACTTGCTGAAAACTGTCCACAGTGTTCCTAACATCCTGATTAAACAGTACTGAAAAAAAAATAACTTCCAGAGTGCATCAAACATGATTTAGAGCTTGTTTATGGAAAAGTGTTAATTTCTGTATTTCAACATGATTTAGAGCTTGTTTTTGGAAAAGTGTTTATTTCTGTATTTCAACATGATTTAGAGCTTGTTTTTGGAAAAGTGTTTATTTCTGTATTTCAATGTTGCAACTTGCTGAAAACTGTCCACAGTGTTCCTAACAACCTGTTTAAACAGTACTGAAAAAAATTAACTTCCAGAGTGCATCAAACATGATTTAGAGCTTGTTTATGGAAAAGTGTTTATTTCTGTATTTCAACATGATTTGGAGCTTGTTTTTGGAAAAGTGTCAATTTCTGTATTTCAACATGATTTGAAGCTTGTTTTTGGAAAAGTGTTTATTTCTTTATTTCAATGTTGCAACTTGCTGAAAACTGTCCACAGTGTTCCTAACATCCTGATTAAACAGTACTGAAAAAAAATTAACTTCCAGAGTGCATCAAACATGATTTAGAGCTTGTTTATGGAAAAGTGTCAATTTCTGTATTTCAACATGATTTGGAGCTTGTTTTTGGAAAAGTGTCAATTTCTGTATTTCAACATGATTTGAAGCTTGTTTTTGAAAAGTGCTTATTTCTGTATTTCAACATGATTTGGAGCTTGTTTTTGGAAAAGTGTCAATTTCTGTATTTCAATGTTGCAACTTGCTGAAAACTGTCCACAGTGTTCCTAACATCCTGATTAAACAGTACTGAAAAAAAAATAACTTCCAGAGTGCATCAAACATGATTTAGAGCTTGTTTATGGAAAAGTGTTAATTTCTGTATTTCAACATGATTTAGAGCTTGTTTTTGGAAAAGTGTTTATTTCTGTATTTCAACATGATTTAGAGCTTGTTTTTGGAAAAGTGTTTATTTCTGTATTTCAATGTTGCAACTTGCTGAAAACTGTCCACAGTGTTCCTAACAACCTGTTTAAACAGTACTGAAAAAAATTAACTTCCAGAGTGCATCAAACATGATTTAGAGCTTGTTTATGGAAAAGTGTTTATTTCTGTATTTCAACATGATTTGGAGCTTGTTTTTGGAAAAGTGTCAATTTCTGTATTTCAACATGATTTGAAGCTTGTTTTTGGAAAAGTGTTTATTTCTTTATTTCAATGTTGCAACTTGCTGAAAACTGTCCACAGTGTTCCTAACATCCTGATTAAACAGTACTGAAAAAAAATTAACTTCCAGAGTGCATCAAACATGATTTAGAGCTTGTTTATGGAAAAGTGTCAATTTCTGTATTTCAACATGATTTGGAGCTTGTTTTTGGAAAAGTGTCAATTTCTGTATTTCAACATGATTTGAAGCTTGTTTTTGAAAAGTGCTTATTTCTGTATTTCAACATGATTTGGAGCTTGTTTTTGGAAAAGTGTCAATTTCTGTATTTCAATGTTGCAACTTGCTGAAAACTGTCCACAGTGTTCCTAACATCCTGATTAAACAGTACTGAAAAAAAATTAACTTCCATAGTGCATCAAACATGATTTAGAGCTTGTTTATGGAAAAGTGTCAATTTCTGTATTTCAACATGATTTGGAGCTTGTTTTTGGAAAAGTGTTAATTTCTGTATTTCAACATGATTTAGAGCTTGTTTTTGGAAAAGTGTTTATTTCTGTATTTCAACATGATTTAGAGCTTGTTTTTGGAAAAGTGTTTATTTCTGTATTTCAATGTTGCAACTTGCTGAAAACTGTCCACAGTGTTCCTAACATCGTGATTAAACAGTACTGAAAAAAAAATAACTTCCAGAGTGCATCAAACATGATTTAGAGCTTGTTTATGGAAAAGTGTCAATTTCTGTATTTCAACATGATTTGGAGCTTGTTTTTGGAAAAGTGTTAATTTCTGTATTTCAACATGATTTGAAGCTTGTTTTTGAAAAGTGCTTATTTCTGTATTTCAACATGATTTGGAGCTTGTTTTTGGAAAAGTGTTTATTTCTGTATTTCAATGTTGCAACTTGCTGAAAACTGTCCACAGTGTTCCTAACATCGTGATTAAACAGTACTGAAAAAAAAATAACTTCCAGAGTGCATCAAACATGATTTAGAGCTTGTTTATGGAAAAGTGTTAATTTCTGTATTTCAACATGATTTAGAGCTTGTTTTTGGAAAAGTGTTTATTTCTGTATTTCAACATGATTTAGAGCTTGTTTTTGGAAAAGTGTTTATTTCTGTATTTCAATGTTGCAACTTGCTGAAAACTGTCCACAGTGTTCCTAACATCCTGATTAAACAGTACTGAAAAAAAATTAACTTCCAGAGTGCATCAAACATGATTTAGAGCTTGTTTATGGAAAAGTGTTTATTTCTGTATTTCAACATGATTTGGAGCTTGTTTTTGGAAAAGTGTTTATTTCTGTATTTCAATGTTGCAACTTGCTGAAAACTGTCCACAGTGTTCCTAACATCCTGATTAAACAGTGCTGAAAAAAAATTTACTTCCAGAGTGCATCAAACATGATTTAGAGCTTGTTTATGGAAAAGTTTTTATTTCTGTATTTCAACATGATTTGGAGCTTGTTTTTGGAAAAGTGTTTATTTCTGTATTTCAATGTTGCAACTTGCTGAAAACTGTCCACAGTGTTCCTAACATCCTGATTAAACAGTACTGAAAAAAAAATAACTTCCAGAGTGCATCAAACATGATTTAGAGCTTGTTTATGGAAAAGTGTTAATTTCTGTATTTCAACATGATTTAGAGCTTGTTTTTGGAAAAGTGTTTATTTCTGTATTTCAACATGATTTAGAGCTTGTTTTTGGAAAAGTGTTTATTTCTGTATTTCAATGTTGCAACTTGCTGAAAACTGTCCACAGTGTTCCTAACAACCTGTTTAAACAGTACTGAAAAAAATTAACTTCCAGAGTGCATCAAACATGATTTAGAGCTTGTTTATGGAAAAGTGTTTATTTCTGTATTTCAACATGATTTGGAGCTTGTTTTTGGAAAAGTGTCAATTTCTGTATTTCAACATGATTTGAAGCTTGTTTTTGGAAAAGTGTTTATTTCTTTATTTCAATGTTGCAACTTGCTGAAAACTGTCCACAGTGTTCCTAACATCCTGATTAAACAGTACTGAAAAAAAATTAACTTCCAGAGTGCATCAAACATGATTTAGAGCTTGTTTATGGAAAAGTGTCAATTTCTGTATTTCAACATGATTTGGAGCTTGTTTTTGGAAAAGTGTCAATTTCTGTATTTCAACATGATTTGAAGCTTGTTTTTGAAAAGTGCTTATTTCTGTATTTCAACATGATTTGGAGCTTGTTTTTGGAAAAGTGTCAATTTCTGTATTTCAATGTTGCAACTTGCTGAAAACTGTCCACAGTGTTCCTAACATCCTGATTAAACAGTACTGAAAAAAAAATAACTTCCAGAGTGCATCAAACATGATTTAGAGCTTGTTTATGGAAAAGTGTTAATTTCTGTATTTCAACATGATTTAGAGCTTGTTTTTGGAAAAGTGTTTATTTCTGTATTTCAACATGATTTAGAGCTTGTTTTTGGAAAAGTGTTTATTTCTGTATTTCAATGTTGCAACTTGCTGAAAACTGTCCACAGTGTTCCTAACAACCTGTTTAAACAGTACTGAAAAAAATTAACTTCCAGAGTGCATCAAACATGATTTAGAGCTTGTTTATGGAAAAGTGTTTATTTCTGTATTTCAACATGATTTGGAGCTTGTTTTTGGAAAAGTGTCAATTTCTGTATTTCAACATGATTTGAAGCTTGTTTTTGGAAAAGTGTTTATTTCTTTATTTCAATGTTGCAACTTGCTGAAAACTGTCCACAGTGTTCCTAACATCCTGATTAAACAGTACTGAAAAAAAATTAACTTCCAGAGTGCATCAAACATGATTTAGAGCTTGTTTATGGAAAAGTGTCAATTTCTGTATTTCAACATGATTTGGAGCTTGTTTTTGGAAAAGTGTCAATTTCTGTATTTCAACATGATTTGAAGCTTGTTTTTGAAAAGTGCTTATTTCTGTATTTCAACATGATTTGGAGCTTGTTTTTGGAAAAGTGTCAATTTCTGTATTTCAATGTTGCAACTTGCTGAAAACTGTCCACAGTGTTCCTAACATCCTGATTAAACAGTACTGAAAAAAAATTAACTTCCATAGTGCATCAAACATGATTTAGAGCTTGTTTATGGAAAAGTGTCAATTTCTGTATTTCAACATGATTTGGAGCTTGTTTTTGGAAAAGTGTTAATTTCTGTATTTCAACATGATTTAGAGCTTGTTTTTGGAAAAGTGTTTATTTCTGTATTTCAACATGATTTAGAGCTTGTTTTTGGAAAAGTGTTTATTTCTGTATTTCAATGTTGCAACTTGCTGAAAACTGTCCACAGTGTTCCTAACATCGTGATTAAACAGTACTGAAAAAAAAATAACTTCCAGAGTGCATCAAACATGATTTAGAGCTTGTTTATGGAAAAGTGTTAATTTCTGTATTTCAACATGATTTAGAGCTTGTTTTTGGAAAAGTGTTTATTTCTGTATTTCAACATGATTTAGAGCTTGTTTTTGGAAAAGTGTTTATTTCTGTATTTCAATGTTGCAACTTGCTGAAAACTGTCCACAGTGTTCCTAACATCCTGATTAAACAGTACTGAAAAAAAATTAACTTCCAGAGTGCATCAAACATGATTTAGAGCTTGTTTATGGAAAAGTGTTTATTTCTGTATTTCAACATGATTTGGAGCTTGTTTTTGGAAAAGTGTTTATTTCTGTATTTCAATGTTGCAACTTGCTGAAAACTGTCCACAGTGTTCCTAACATCCTGATTAAACAGTGCTGAAAAAAAATTTACTTCCAGAGTGCATCAAACATGATTTAGAGCTTGTTTATGGAAAAGTTTTTATTTCTGTATTTCAACATGATTTGGAGCTTGTTTTTGGAAAAGTGTTTATTTCTGTATTTCAATGTTGCAACTTGCTGAAAACTGTCCACAGTGTTCCTAACATCCTGATTAAACAGTACTGAAAAAAAAATAACTTCCAGAGTGCATCAAACATGATTTAGAGCTTGTTTATGGAAAAGTGTTAATTTCTGTATTTCAACATGATTTAGAGCTTGTTTTTGGAAAAGTGTTTATTTCTGTATTTCAACATGATTTAGAGCTTGTTTTTGGAAAAGTGTTTATTTCTGTATTTCAATGTTGCAACTTGCTGAAAACTGTCCACAGTGTTCCTAACATCCTGATTAAACAGTACTGAAAAAAAATTAACTTCCAGAGTGCATCAAACATGATTTAGAGCTTGTTTATGGAAAAGTGTTTATTTCTGTATTTCAACATGATTTGGAGCTTGTTTTTGGAAAAGTGTCAATTTCTGTATTTCAACATGATTTGAAGCTTGTTTTTGGAAAAGTGTTTATTTCTTTATTTCAATGTTGCAACTTGCTGAAAACTGTCCACAGTGTTCCTAACATCCTGATTAAACAGTACTGAAAAAAAAATAACTTCCAGAGTGCATCAAACATGATTTAGAGCTTGTTTATGGAAAAGTGTTAATTTCTGTATTTCAACATGATTTAGAGCTTGTTTTTGGAAAAGTGTTTATTTCTGTATTTCAACATGATTTAGAGCTTGTTTTTGGAAAAGTGTTTATTTCTGTATTTCAATGTTGCAACTTGCTGAAAACTGTCCACAGTGTTCCTAACATCCTGATTAAACAGTACTGAAAAAAATTAACTTCCAGAGTGCATCAAACATGATTTAGAGCTTGTTTATGGAAAAGTGTTTATTTCTGTATTTCAACATGATTTGGAGCTTGTTTTTGGAAAAGTGTCAATTTCTGTATTTCAACATGATTTGAAGCTTGTTTTTGGAAAAGTGTTTATTTCTTTATTTCAATGTTGCAACTTGCTGAAAACTGTCCACAGTGTTCCTAACATCCTGATTAAACAGTACTGAAAAAAAATTAACTTCCAGAGTGCATCAAACATGATTTAGAGCTTGTTTATGGAAAAGTGTCAATTTCTGTATTTCAACATGATTTGGAGCTTGTTTTTGGAAAAGTGTCAATTTCTGTATTTCAACATGATTTGAAGCTTGTTTTTGAAAAGTGCTTATTTCTGTATTTCAACATGATTTGGAGCTTGTTTTTGGAAAAGTGTTTATTTCTGTATTTCAATGTTGCAACTTGCTGAAAACTGTCCACAGTGTTCCTAACATCCTGATTAAACAGTACTGAAAAAAAATTAACTTCCATAGTGCATCAAACATGATTTAGAGCTTGTTTATGGAAAAGTGTCAATTTCTGTATTTCAACATGATTTGGAGCTTGTTTTTGGAAAAGTGTTAATTTCTGTATTTCAACATGATTTAGAGCTTGTTTTTGGAAAAGTGTTTATTTCTGTATTTCAACATGATTTAGAGCTTGTTTTTGGAAAAGTGTTTATTTCTGTATTTCAATGTTGCAACTTGCTGAAAACTGTCCACAGTGTTCCTAACATCCTGATTAAACAGTACTGAAAAAAAATTAACTTCCAGAGTGCATCAAACATGATTTAGAGCTTGTTTATGGAAAAGTGTTAATTTCTGTATTTCAACATGATTTAGAGCTTGTTTTTGGAAAAGTGTTTATTTCTGTATTTCAACATGATTTAGAGCTTGTTTTTGGAAAAGTGTTTATTTCTGTATTTCAATGTTGCAACTTGCTGAAAACTGTCCACAGTGTTCCTAACATCCTGATTAAACAGTACTGAAAAAAAAATAACTTCCAGAGTGCATCAAACATGATTTAGAGCTTGTTTATGGAAAAGTGTTAATTTCTGTATTTCAACATGATTTAGAGCTTGTTTTTGGAAAAGTGTTTATTTCTGTATTTCAACATGATTTAGAGCTTGTTTTTGGAAAAGTGTTTATTTCTGTATTTCAATGTTGCAACTTGCTGAAAACTGTCCACAGTGTTCCTAACATCCTGATTAAACAGTACTGAAAAAAATTAACTTCCAGAGTGCATCAAACATGATTTAGAGCTTGTTTATGGAAAAGTGTTTATTTCTGTATTTCAACATGATTTGGAGCTTGTTTTTGGAAAAGTGTCAATTTCTGTATTTCAACATGATTTGAAGCTTGTTTTTGGAAAAGTGTTTATTTCTTTATTTCAATGTTGCAACTTGCTGAAAACTGTCCACAGTGTTCCTAACATCCTGATTAAACAGTACTGAAAAAAAATTAACTTCCAGAGTGCATCAAACATGATTTAGAGCTTGTTTATGGAAAAGTGTCAATTTCTGTATTTCAACATGATTTGGAGCTTGTTTTTGGAAAAGTGTCAATTTCTGTATTTCAACATGATTTGAAGCTTGTTTTTGAAAAGTGCTTATTTCTGTATTTCAACATGATTTGGAGCTTGTTTTTGGAAAAGTGTCAATTTCTGTATTTCAATGTTGCAACTTGCTGAAAACTGTCCACAGTGTTCCTAACATCCTGATTAAACAGTACTGAAAAAAAATTAACTTCCATAGTGCATCAAACATGATTTAGAGCTTGTTTATGGAAAAGTGTCAATTTCTGTATTTCAACATGATTTGGAGCTTGTTTTTGGAAAAGTGTTAATTTCTGTATTTCAACATGATTTAGAGCTTGTTTTTGGAAAAGTGTTTATTTCTGTATTTCAACATGATTTAGAGCTTGTTTTTGGAAAAGTGTTTATTTCTGTATTTCAATGTTGCAACTTGCTGAAAACTGTCCACAGTGTTCCTAACATCCTGATTAAACAGTACTGAAAAAAAAATAACTTCCAGAGTGCATCAAACATGATTTAGAGCTTGTTTATGGAAAAGTGTTAATTTCTGTATTTCAACATGATTTAGAGCTTGTTTTTGGAAAAGTGTTTATTTCTGTATTTCAACATGATTTAGAGCTTGTTTTTGGAAAAGTGTTTATTTCTGTATTTCAATGTTGCAACTTGCTGAAAACTGTCCACAGTGTTCCTAACATCCTGATTAAACAGTACTGAAAAAAAATTAACTTCCAGAGTGCATCAAACATGATTTAGAGCTTGTTTATGGAAAAGTGTTTATTTCTGTATTTCAACATGATTTGGAGCTTGTTTTTGGAAAAGTGTTTATTTCTGTATTTCAATGTTGCAACTTGCTGAAAACTGTCCACAGTGTTCCTAACATCCTGATTAAACAGTACTGAAAAAAAATTAACTTCCAGAGTGCATCAAACATGATTTAGAGCTTGTTTATGGAAAAGTGTCAATTTCTGTATTTCAACATGATTTGGAGCTTGTTTTTGGAAAAGTGTTAATTTCTGTATTTCAACATGATTGAGAGCTTGTTTTTGGAAAAGTGTTTATTTCTGTATTTCAACATGATTTGGAGCTTGTTTTTGGAAAAGTGTTTATTTCTGTATTTCAATGTTGCAACTTGCTGAAAACTGTCCACAGTGTTCCTAACATCCTGATTAAACAGTACTGAAAAAAAAATAACTTCCAGAGTGCATCAAACATGATTTAGAGCTTGTTTATGGAAAAGTGTTAATTTCTGTATTTCAACATGATTTAGAGCTTGTTTTTGGAAAAGTGTTTATTTCTGTATTTCAACATGATTTAGAGCTTGTTTTTGGAAAAGTGTTTATTTCTGTATTTCAATGTTGCAACTTGCTGAAAACTGTCCACAGTGTTCCTAACATCCTGATTAAACAGTACTGAAAAAAAATTAACTTCCAGAGTGCATCAAACATGATTTAGAGCTTGTTTATGGAAAAGTGTTTATTTCTGTATTTCAACATGATTTGGAGCTTGTTTTTGGAAAAGTGTTTATTTCTGTATTTCAATGTTGCAACTTGCTGAAAACTGTCCACAGTGTTCCTAACATCCTGATTAAACAGTGCTGAAAAAAAATTTACTTCCAGAGTGCATCAAACATGATTTAGAGCTTGTTTATGGAAAAGTTTTTATTTCTGTATTTCAACATGATTTGGAGCTTGTTTTTGGAAAAGTGTTTATTTCTGTATTTCAATGTTGCAACTTGCTGAAAACTGTCCACAGTGTTCCTAACATCCTGATTAAACAGTACTGAAAAAAAAATAACTTCCAGAGTGCATCAAACATGATTTAGAGCTTGTTTATGGAAAAGTGTTAATTTCTGTATTTCAACATGATTTAGAGCTTGTTTTTGGAAAAGTGTTTATTTCTGTATTTCAACATGATTTAGAGCTTGTTTTTGGAAAAGTGTTTATTTCTGTATTTCAATGTTGCAACTTGCTGAAAACTGTCCACAGTGTTCCTAACAACCTGTTTAAACAGTACTGAAAAAAATTAACTTCCAGAGTGCATCAAACATGATTTAGAGCTTGTTTATGGAAAAGTGTTTATTTCTGTATTTCAACATGATTTGGAGCTTGTTTTTGGAAAAGTGTCAATTTCTGTATTTCAACATGATTTGAAGCTTGTTTTTGGAAAAGTGTTTATTTCTTTATTTCAATGTTGCAACTTGCTGAAAACTGTCCACAGTGTTCCTAACATCCTGATTAAACAGTACTGAAAAAAAATTAACTTCCAGAGTGCATCAAACATGATTTAGAGCTTGTTTATGGAAAAGTGTCAATTTCTGTATTTCAACATGATTTGGAGCTTGTTTTTGGAAAAGTGTCAATTTCTGTATTTCAACATGATTTGAAGCTTGTTTTTGAAAAGTGCTTATTTCTGTATTTCAACATGATTTGGAGCTTGTTTTTGGAAAAGTGTCAATTTCTGTATTTCAATGTTGCAACTTGCTGAAAACTGTCCACAGTGTTCCTAACATCCTGATTAAACAGTACTGAAAAAAAATTAACTTCCAGAGTGCATCAAACATGATTTAGAGCTTGTTTATGGAAAAGTGTTAATTTCTGTATTTCAACATGATTTAGAGCTTGTTTTTGGAAAAGTGTTTATTTCTGTATTTCAACATGATTTAGAGCTTGTTTTTGGAAAAGTGTTTATTTCTGTATTTCAATGTTGCAACTTGCTGAAAACTGTCCACAGTGTTCCTAACATCCTGATTAAACAGTACTGAAAAAAAATTAACTTCCAGAGTGCATCAAACATGATTTAGAGCTTGTTTATGGAAAAGTGTTTATTTCTGTATTTCAACATGATTTGGAGCTTGTTTTTGGAAAAGTGTCAATTTCTGTATTTCAACATGATTTGAAGCTTGTTTTTGGAAAAGTGTTTATTTCTTTATTTCAATGTTGCAACTTGCTGAAAACTGTCCACAGTGTTCCTAACATCCTGATTAAACAGTACTGAAAAAAAATTAACTTCCAGAGTGCATCAAACATGATTTAGAGCTTGTTTATGGAAAAGTGTCAATTTCTGTATTTCAACATGATTTGGAGCTTGTTTTTGGAAAAGTGTCAATTTCTGTATTTCAACATGATTTGAAGCTTGTTTTTGAAAAGTGCTTATTTCTGTATTTCAACATGATTTGGAGCTTGTTTTTGGAAAAGTGTTTATTTCTGTATTTCAATGTTGCAACTTGCTGAAAACTGTCCACAGTGTTCCTAACATCCTGATTAAACAGTACTGAAAAAAAATTAACTTCCAGAGTGCATCAAACATGATTTAGAGCTTGTTTATGGAAAAGTGTCAATTTCTGTATTTCAACATGATTTGGAGCTTGTTTTTGGAAAAGTGTTAATTTCTGTATTTCAACATGATTTAGAGCTTGTTTTTGGAAAAGTGTTTATTTCTGTATTTCAACATGATTTAGAGCTTGTTTTTGGAAAAGTGTTTATTTCTGTATTTCAATGTTGCAACTTGCTGAAAACTGTCCACAGTGTTCCTAACATCCTGATTAAACAGTACTGAAAAAAAATTAACTTCCAGAGTGCATCAAACATGATTTAGAGCTTGTTTATGGAAAAGTGTCAATTTCTGTATTTCAACATGATTTGGAGCTTGTTTTTGGAAAAGTGTCAATTTCTGTATTTCAACATGATTTGAGGCTTGTTTTTGAAAAGTGCTTATTTCTGTATTTCAACATGATTTGGAGCTTGTTTTTGGAAAAGTGTTTATTTCTGTATTTCAATGTTGCAACTTGCTGAAAACTGTCCACAGTGTTCCTAACATCGTGATTAAACAGTACTGAAAAAAAAATAACTTCCAGAGTGCATCAAACATGATTTAGAGCTTGTTTATGGAAAAGTGTTAATTTCTGTATTTCAACATGATTTAGAGCTTGTTTTTGGAAAAGTGTTTATTTCTGTATTTCAACATGATTTAGAGCTTGTTTTTGGAAAAGTGTTTATTTCTGTATTTCAATGTTGCAACTTGCTGAAAACTGTCCACAGTGTTCCTAACATCCTGATTAAACAGTACTGAAAAAAAATTAACTTCCAGAGTGCATCAAACATGATTTAGAGCTTGTTTATGGAAAAGTGTTTATTTCTGTATTTCAACATGATTTGGAGCTTGTTTTTGGAAAAGTGTTTATTTCTGTATTTCAATGTTGCAACTTGCTGAAAACTGTCCACAGTGTTCCTAACATCCTGATTAAACAGTGCTGAAAAAAAATTTACTTCCAGAGTGCATCAAACATGATTTAGAGCTTGTTTATGGAAAAGTTTTTATTTCTGTATTTCAACATGATTTGGAGCTTGTTTTTGGAAAAGTGTTTATTTCTGTATTTCAATGTTGCAACTTGCTGAAAACTGTCCACAGTGTTCCTAACATCCTGATTAAACAGTACTGAAAAAAAAATAACTTCCAGAGTGCATCAAACATGATTTAGAGCTTGTTTATGGAAAAGTGTTAATTTCTGTATTTCAACATGATTTAGAGCTTGTTTTTGGAAAAGTGTTTATTTCTGTATTTCAACATGATTTAGAGCTTGTTTTTGGAAAAGTGTTTATTTCTGTATTTCAATGTTGCAACTTGCTGAAAACTGTCCACAGTGTTCCTAACATCCTGTTTAAACAGTACTGAAAAAAATTAACTTCCAGAGTGCATCAAACATGATTTAGAGCTTGTTTATGGAAAAGTGTTTATTTCTGTATTTCAACATGATTTGGAGCTTGTTTTTGGAAAAGTGTCAATTTCTGTATTTCAACATGATTTGAAGCTTGTTTTTGGAAAAGTGTTTATTTCTTTATTTCAATGTTGCAACTTGCTGAAAACTGTCCACAGTGTTCCTAACATCCTGATTAAACAGTACTGAAAAAAAATTAACTTCCAGAGTGCATCAAACATGATTTAGAGCTTGTTTATGGAAAAGTGTCAATTTCTGTATTTCAACATGATTTGGAGCTTGTTTTTGGAAAAGTGTCAATTTCTGTATTTCAACATGATTTGAAGCTTGTTTTTGAAAAGTGCTTATTTCTGTATTTCAACATGATTTGGAGCTTGTTTTTGGAAAAGTGTTTATTTCTGTATTTCAATGTTGCAACTTGCTGAAAACTGTCCACAGTGTTCCTAACATCCTGATTAAACAGTACTGAAAAAAAAATAACTTCCAGAGTGCATCAAACATGATTTAGAGCTTGTTTATGGAAAAGTGTTAATTTCTGTATTTCAACATGATTTAGAGCTTGTTTTTGGAAAAGTGTTTATTTCTGTATTTCAACATGATTTAGAGCTTGTTTTTGGAAAAGTGTTTATTTCTGTATTTCAATGTTGCAACTTGCTGAAAACTGTCCACAGTGTTCCTAACAACCTGTTTAAACAGTACTGAAAAAAATTAACTTCCAGAGTGCATCAAACATGATTTAGAGCTTGTTTATGGAAAAGTGTTTATTTCTGTATTTCAACATGATTTGGAGCTTGTTTTTGGAAAAGTGTCAATTTCTGTATTTCAACATGATTTGAAGCTTGTTTTTGGAAAAGTGTTTATTTCTTTATTTCAATGTTGCAACTTGCTGAAAACTGTCCACAGTGTTCCTAACATCCTGATTAAACAGTACTGAAAAAAAATTAACTTCCAGAGTGCATCAAACATGATTTAGAGCTTGTTTATGGAAAAGTGTCAATTTCTGTATTTCAACATGATTTGGAGCTTGTTTTTGGAAAAGTGTCAATTTCTGTATTTCAACATGATTTGAAGCTTGTTTTTGAAAAGTGCTTATTTCTGTATTTCAACATGATTTGGAGCTTGTTTTTGGAAAAGTGTCAATTTCTGTATTTCAATGTTGCAACTTGCTGAAAACTGTCCACAGTGTTCCTAACATCCTGATTAAACAGTACTGAAAAAAAATTAACTTCCATAGTGCATCAAACATGATTTAGAGCTTGTTTATGGAAAAGTGTCAATTTCTGTATTTCAACATGATTTGGAGCTTGTTTTTGGAAAAGTGTTAATTTCTGTATTTCAACATGATTTAGAGCTTGTTTTTGGAAAAGTGTTTATTTCTGTATTTCAACATGATTTAGAGCTTGTTTTTGGAAAAGTGTTTATTTCTGTATTTCAATGTTGCAACTTGCTGAAAACTGTCCACAGTGTTCCTAACATCGTGATTAAACAGTACTGAAAAAAAAATAACTTCCAGAGTGCATCAAACATGATTTAGAGCTTGTTTATGGAAAAGTGTTAATTTCTGTATTTCAATGTTGCAACTTGCTGAAAACTGTCCACAGTGTTCCTAATATCCTGATTAAACAGTACTGAAAAAAAATAACTTCCAGAGTGCATCAAACATGATTTAGAGCTTGTTTATGGAAAAGTTTTTATTTCTGTATTTCAACATGATTTGGAGCTTGTTTTTGGAAAAGTGTTTATTTCTGTATTTCAATGTTGCAACTTGCTGAAAACTGTCCACAGTGTTCCTAACATCCTGATTAAACAGTACTGAAAAAAAATTAACTTCCAGAGTGCATCAAACATGATTTAGAGCTTGTTTATGGAAAAGTTTTTATTTCTGTATTTCAACATGATTTGGAGCTTGTTTTTGGAAAAGTGTTTATTTCTGTATTTCAATGTTGCAACTTGCTGAAAACTGTCCACAGTGTTCCTAACATCCTGATTAAACAGTACTGAAAAAAAAATAACTTCCAGAGTGCATCAAACATGATTTAGAGCTTGTTTATGGAAAAGTGTTAATTTCTGTATTTCAACATGATTTAGAGCTTGTTTTTGGAAAAGTGTTTATTTCTGTATTTCAACATGATTTAGAGCTTGTTTTTGGAAAAGTGTTTATTTCTGTATTTCAATGTTGCAACTTGCTGAAAACTGTCCACAGTGTTCCTAACATCCTGATTAAACAGTACTGAAAAAAATTAACTTCCAGAGTGCATCAAACATGATTTAGAGCTTGTTTATGGAAAAGTGTTTATTTCTGTATTTCAACATGATTTGGAGCTTGTTTTTGGAAAAGTGTCAATTTCTGTATTTCAACATGATTTGAAGCTTGTTTTTGGAAAAGTGTTTATTTCTTTATTTCAATGTTGCAACTTGCTGAAAACTGTCCACAGTGTTCCTAACATCCTGATTAAACAGTACTGAAAAAAAATTAACTTCCAGAGTGCATCAAACATGATTTAGAGCTTGTTTATGGAAAAGTGTCAATTTCTGTATTTCAACATGATTTGGAGCTTGTTTTTGGAAAAGTGTCAATTTCTGTATTTCAACATGATTTGAAGCTTGTTTTTGAAAAGTGCTTATTTCTGTATTTCAACATGATTTGGAGCTTGTTTTTGGAAAAGTGTTTATTTCTGTATTTCAATGTTGCAACTTGCTGAAAACTGTCCACAGTGTTCCTAACATCCTGATTAAACAGTACTGAAAAAAAATTAACTTCCATAGTGCATCAAACATGATTTAGAGCTTGTTTATGGAAAAGTGTCAATTTCTGTATTTCAACATGATTTGGAGCTTGTTTTTGGAAAAGTGTTAATTTCTGTATTTCAACATGATTTAGAGCTTGTTTTTGGAAAAGTGTTTATTTCTGTATTTCAACATGATTTAGAGCTTGTTTTTGGAAAAGTGTTTATTTCTGTATTTCAATGTTGCAACTTGCTGAAAACTGTCCACAGTGTTCCTAACATCCTGATTAAACAGTACTGAAAAAAAATTAACTTCCAGAGTGCATCAAACATGATTTAGAGCTTGTTTATGGAAAAGTGTTAATTTCTGTATTTCAACATGATTTAGAGCTTGTTTTTGGAAAAGTGTTTATTTCTGTATTTCAACATGATTTGAGAGCTTGTTTTTGGAAAAGTGTTTATTTCTGTATTTCAATGTTGCAACTTGCTGAAAACTGTCCACAGTGTTCCTAACATCCTGATTAAACAGTACTGAAAAAAAATTAACTTCCAGAGTGCATCAAACATGATTTAGAGCTTGTTTATGGAAAAGTGTTTATTTCTGTATTTCAACATGATTTGGAGCTTGTTTTTGGAAAAGTGTTTATTTCTGTATTTCAATGTTGCAACTTGCTGAAAACTGTCCACAGTGTTCCTAACATCCTGATTAAACAGTACTGAAAAAAAATTAACTTCCAGAGTGCATCAAACATGATTTAGAGCTTGTTTATGGAAAAGTGTCAATTTCTGTATTTCAACATGATTTGGAGCTTGTTTTTGGAAAAGTGTTAATTTCTGTATTTCAACATGATTTAGAGCTTGTTTTTGGAAAAGTGTTTATTTCTGTATTTCAACATGATTTAGAGCTTGTTTTTGGAAAAGTGTTTATTTCTGTATTTCAATGTTGCAACTTGCTGAAAACTGTCCACAGTGTTCCTAACATCCTGATTAAACAGTACTGAAAAAAAAATAACTTCCAGAGTGCATCAAACATGATTTAGAGCTTGTTTATGGAAAAGTGTTAATTTCTGTATTTCAACATGATTTAGAGCTTGTTTTTGGAAAAGTGTTTATTTCTGTATTTCAACATGATTTAGAGCTTGTTTTTGGAAAAGTGTTTATTTCTGTATTTCAATGTTGCAACTTGCTGAAAACTGTCCACAGTGTTCCTAACATCCTGATTAAACAGTACTGAAAAAAAATTAACTTCCAGAGTGCATCAAACATGATTTAGAGCTTGTTTATGGAAAAGTGTTTATTTCTGTATTTCAACATGATTTGGAGCTTGTTTTTGGAAAAGTGTTTATTTCTGTATTTCAATGTTGCAACTTGCTGAAAACTGTCCACAGTGTTCCTAACATCCTGATTAAACAGTACTGAAAAAAAATTTACTTCCAGAGTGCATCAAACATGATTTAGAGCTTGTTTATGGAAAAGTTTTTATTTCTGTATTTCAACATGATTTGGAGCTTGTTTTTGGAAAAGTGTTTATTTCTGTATTTCAATGTTGCAACTTGCTGAAAACTGTCCACAGTGTTCCTAACATCCTGATTAAACAGTACTGAAAAAAAAATAACTTCCAGAGTGCATCAAACATGATTTAGAGCTTGTTTATGGAAAAGTGTTAATTTCTGTATTTCAACATGATTTAGAGCTTGTTTTTGGAAAAGTGTTTATTTCTGTATTTCAACATGATTTAGAGCTTGTTTTTGGAAAAGTGTTTATTTCTGTATTTCAATGTTGCAACTTGCTGAAAACTGTCCACAGTGTTCCTAACATCCTGTTTAAACAGTACTGAAAAAAATTAACTTCCAGAGTGCATCAAACATGATTTAGAGCTTGTTTATGGAAAAGTGTTTATTTCTGTATTTCAACATGATTTGGAGCTTGTTTTTGGAAAAGTGTCAATTTCTGTATTTCAACATGATTTGAAGCTTGTTTTTGGAAAAGTGTTTATTTCTTTATTTCAATGTTGCAACTTGCTGAAAACTGTCCACAGTGTTCCTAACATCCTGATTAAACAGTACTGAAAAAAAATTAACTTCCAGAGTGCATCAAACATGATTTAGAGCTTGTTTATGGAAAAGTGTCAATTTCTGTATTTCAACATGATTTGGAGCTTGTTTTTGGAAAAGTGTCAATTTCTGTATTTCAACATGATTTGAAGCTTGTTTTTGAAAAGTGCTTATTTCTGTATTTCAACATGATTTGGAGCTTGTTTTTGGAAAAGTGTTTATTTCTGTATTTCAATGTTGCAACTTGCTGAAAACTGTCCACAGTGTTCCTAACATCCTGATTAAACAGTACTGAAAAAAAATTAACTTCCATAGTGCATCAAACATGATTTAGAGCTTGTTTATGGAAAAGTGTCAATTTCTGTATTTCAACATGATTTGGAGCTTGTTTTTGGAAAAGTGTTAATTTCTGTATTTCAACATGATTTAGAGCTTGTTTTTGGAAAAGTGTTTATTTCTGTATTTCAACATGATTTAGAGCTTGTTTTTGGAAAAGTGTTTATTTCTGTATTTCAATGTTGCAACTTGCTGAAAACTGTCCACAGTGTTCCTAACATCCTGATTAAACAGTACTGAAAAAAAATTAACTTCCAGAGTGCATCAAACATGATTTAGAGCTTGTTTATGGAAAAGTGTCAATTTCTGTATTTCAACATGATTTGGAGCTTGTTTTTGGAAAAGTGTCAATTTCTGTATTTCAACATGATTTGAAGCTTGTTTTGAAAAGTGCTTATTTCTGTATTTCAACATGATTTGAGCTTGTTTTTGGAAAAGTGTTTATTTCTGTATTTCAATGTTGCAACTTGCTGAAAACTGTCCACAGTGTTCCTAACATCCTGATTAAACAGTACTGAAAAAAAATTAACTTCCAGAGTGCATCAAACATGATTTAGAGCTTGTTTATGGAAAAGTGTCAATTTCTGTATTTCAACATGATTTGGAGCTTGTTTTTGGAAAAGTGTCAATTTCTGTATTTCAACATGATTTGAAGCTTGTTTTTGAAAAGTGCTTATTTCTGTATTTCAACATGATTTGGAGCTTGTTTTTGGAAAAGTGTTTATTTCTGTATTTCAATGTTGCAACTTGCTGAAAACTGTCCACAGTGTTCCTAACATCCTGATTAAACAGTACTGAAAAAAAATTAACTTCCATAGTGCATCAAACATGATTTAGAGCTTGTTTATGGAAAAGTGTCAATTTCTGTATTTCAACATGATTTGGAGCTTGTTTTTGGAAAAGTGTTAATTTCTGTATTTCAACATGATTTAGAGCTTGTTTTTGGAAAAGTGTTTATTTCTGTATTTCAACATGATTTAGAGCTTGTTTTTGGAAAAGTGTTTATTTCTGTATTTCAATGTTGCAACTTGCTGAAAACTGTCCACAGTGTTCCTAACATCCTGATTAAACAGTACTGAAAAAAAATTAACTTCCAGAGTGCATCAAACATGATTTAGAGCTTGTTTATGGAAAAGTGTTTATTTCTGTATTTCAACATGATTTGGAGCTTGTTTTTGGAAAAGTGTCAATTTCTGTATTTCAACATGATTTGAAGCTTGTTTTTGAAAAGTGCTTATTTCTGTATTTCAACATGATTTGGAGCTTGTTTTTGGAAAAGTGTTTATTTCTGTATTTCAATGTTGCAACTTGCTGAAAACTGTCCACAGTGTTCCTAACATCCTGATTAAACAGTACTGAAAAAAAAATAACTTCCAGAGTGCATCAAACATGATTTAGAGCTTGTTTATGGAAAAGTGTTAATTTCTGTATTTCAACATGATTTAGAGCTTGTTTTTGGAAAAGTGTTTATTTCTGTATTTCAACATGATTTAGAGCTTGTTTTTGGAAAAGTGTTTATTTCTGTATTTCAATGTTGCAACTTGCTGAAAACTGTCCACAGTGTTCCTAACATCCTGATTAAACAGTACTGAAAAAAAATTAACTTCCAGAGTGCATCAAACATGATTTAGAGCTTGTTTATGGAAAAGTTTTTATTTCTGTATTTCAACATGATTTGGAGCTTGTTTTTGGAAAAGTGTTTATTTCTGTATTTCAATGTTGCAACTTGCTGAAAACTGTCCACAGTGTTCCTAACATCCTGATTAAACAGTACTGAAAAAAAATTAACTTCCAGAGTGCATCAAACATGATTTAGAGCTTGTTTATGGAAAAGTGTTAATTTCTGTATTTCAACATGATTTGGAGCTTGTTTTTGGAAAAGTGTCAATTTCTGTATTTCAACATGATTGAAGCTTGTTTTTGAAAAGTGCTTATTTCTGTATTCAACATGATTTGGAGCTTGTTTTTGGAAAAGTGTTTATTTCTGTATTTCAATGTTGCAACTTGCTGAAAACTGTCCACAGTGTTCCTAACATCCTGATTAAACAGTACTGAAAAAAAATTAACTTCCAGAGTGCATCAAACATGATTTAGAGCTTGTTTATGGAAAAGTGTCAATTTCTGTATTTCAACATGATTTGGAGCTTGTTTTTGGAAAAGTGTTAATTTCTGTATTTCAACATGATTTAGAGCTTGTTTTTGGAAAAGTGTTTATTTCTGTATTTCAACATGATTTAGAGCTTGTTTTTGGAAAAGTGTTTATTTCTGTATTTCAATGTTGCAACTTGCTGAAAACTGTCCACAGTGTTCCTAACATCCTGATTAAACAGTACTGAAAAAAAATTAACTTCCAGAGTGCATCAAACATGATTTAGAGCTTGTTTATGGAAAAGTGTTAATTTCTGTATTTCAACATGATTTGGAGCTTGTTTTTGGAAAAGTGTCAATTTCTGTATTTCAACATGATTTGAAGCTTGTTTTTGAAAAGTGCTTATTTCTGTATTTCAACATGATTTAGAGCTTGTTTTTGGAAAAGTGTTTATTTCTGTATTTCAATGTTGCAACTTGCTGAAAACTGTCCACAGTGTTCCTAACATCCTGATTAAACAGTACTGAAAAAAAATTAACTTCCAGAGTGCATCAAACATGATTTAGAGCTTGTTTATGGAAAAGTGTTAATTTCTGTATTTCAACATGATTTGGAGCTTGTTTTTGGAAAAGTGTTTATTTCTGTATTTCAACATGATTTGAAGCTTGTTTTTGGAAAAGTGTTTATTTCTGTATTTCAATGTTGCAACTTGCTGAAAACTGTCCACAGTGTTCCTAACATCCTGATTAAACAGTACTGAAAAAAAATTAACTTCCAGAGTGCATCAAACATGATTTAGAGCTTGTTTATGGAAAAGTGTCAATTTCTGTATTTCAACATGATTTGGAGCTTGTTTTTGGAAAAGTGTCAATTTCTGTATTTCAACATGATTTAGAGCTTGTTTTTGGAAAAGTGTTTATTTCTGTATTTCAACATGATTTAGAGCTTGTTTTTGGAAAAGTGTTTATTTCTGTATTTCAATGTTGCAACTTGCTGAAAACTGTCCACAGTGTTCCTAACATCCTGATTAAACAGTACTGAAAAAAAATTAACTTCCAGAGTGCATCAAACATGATTTAGAGCTTGTTTATGGAAAAGTGTTAATTTCTGTATTTCAACATGATTTGGAGCTTGTTTTTGGAAAAGTGTCAATTTCTGTATTTCAACATGATTTGGAGCTTGTTTTTGAAAAGTGCTTATTTCTGTATTTCAACATGATTTGGAGCTTGTTTTTGGAAAAGTGTTTATTTCTGTATTTCAATGTTGCAACTTGCTGAAAACTGTCCACAGTGTTCCTAACATCCTGATTAAACAGTACTGAAAAAAAATTAACTTCCAGAGTGCATCAAACATGATTTAGAGCTTGTTTATGGAAAAGTGTTAATTTCTGTATTTCAACATGATTTAGAGCTTGTTTTTGGAAAAGTGTTTATTTCTGTATTTCAACATGATTTAGAGCTTGTTTTTGGAAAAGTGTTTATTTCTGTATTTCAATGTTGCAACTTGCTGAAAACTGTCCACAGTGTTCCTAACATCCTGATTAAACAGTACTGAAAAAAAATTAACTTCCAGAGTGCATCAAACATGATTTAGAGCTTGTTTATGGAAAAGTGTTTATTTCTGTATTTCAACATGATTTGGAGCTTGTTTTTGGAAAAGTGTTTATTTCTGTATTTCAATGTTGCAACTTGCTGAAAACTGTCCACAGTGTTCCTAACATCCTGATTAAACAGTACTGAAAAAAAATTAACTTCCAGAGTGCATCAAACATGATTTAGAGCTTGTTTATGGAAAAGTTTTTATTTCTGTATTTCAACATGATTTGGAGCTTGTTTTTGGAAAAGTGTTTATTTCTGTATTTCAATGTTGCAACTTGCTGAAAACTGTCCACAGTGTTCCTAACATCCTGATTAAACAGTACTGAAAAAAAAATAACTTCCAGAGTGCATCAAACATGATTTAGAGCTTGTTTATGGAAAAGTGTCAATTTCTGTATTTCAACATGATTTGGAGCTTGTTTTTGGAAAAGTGTCAATTTCTGTATTTCAACATGATTTGAAGCTTGTTTTGAAAAGTGCTTATTTCTGTATTTCAACATGATTTAGAGCTTGTTTTTGGAAAAGTGTTTATTTCTGTATTTCAATGTTGCAACTTGCTGAAAACTGTCCACAGTGTTCCTAACATCCTGATTAAACAGTACTGAAAAAAAATTAACTTCCAGAGTGCATCAAACATGATTTAGAGCTTGTTTATGGAAAAGTGTTAATTTCTGTATTTCAACATGATTTGGAGCTTGTTTTTGGAAAAGTGTTAATTTCTGTATTTCAACATGATTTAGAGCTTGTTTTTGGAAAAGTGTTTATTTCTGTATTTCAATGTTGCAACTTGCTGAAAACTGTCCACAGTGTTCCTAACATCCTGATTAAACAGTACTGAAAAAAAATTAACTTCCAGAGTGCATCAAACATGATTTAGAGCTTGTTTATGGAAAAGTGTTAATTTCTGTATTTCAACATGATTTGGAGCTTGTTTTTGGAAAAGTGGAAAAGTTTTTATTTCTGTATTTCAACATGATTTAGAGCTTGTTTTTGGAAAAGTGTTTATTTCTGTATTTCAATGTTGCAACTTGCTGAAAACTGTCCACAGTGTTCCTAACATCCTGATTAAACAGTACTGAAAAAAAAATAACTTCCAGAGTGCATCAAACATGATTTAGAGCTTGTTTATGGAAAAGTGTTAATTTCTGTATTTCAACATGATTTAGAGCTTGTTTTTGGAAAAGTGTTTATTTCTGTATTTCAACATGATTTAGAGCTTGTTTTTGGAAAAGTGTTTATTTCTGTATTTCAATGTTGCAACTTGCTGAAAACTGTCCACAGTGTTCCTAACATCCTGATTAAACAGTACTGAAAAAAAATTAACTTCCAGAGTGCATCAAACATGATTTAGAGCTTGTTTATGGAAAAGTGTTTATTTCTGTATTTCAACATGATTTGGAGCTTGTTTTTGGAAAAGTGTCAATTTCTGTATTTCAACATGATTTGAAGCTTGTTTTTGGAAAAGTGTTTATTTCTTTATTTCAATGTTGCAACTTGCTGAAAACTGTCCACAGTGTTCCTAACATCCTGATTAAACAGTACTGAAAAAAAATTAACTTCCAGAGTGCATCAAACATGATTTAGAGCTTGTTTATGGAAAAGTGTCAATTTCTGTATTTCAACATGATTTGGAGCTTGTTTTTGGAAAAGTGTCAATTTCTGTATTTCAACATGATTTGAAGCTTGTTTTTGAAAAGTGCTTATTTCTGTATTTCAACATGATTTGGAGCTTGTTTTTGGAAAAGTGTTTATTTCTGTATTTCAATGTTGCAACTTGCTGAAAACTGTCCACAGTGTTCCTAACATCCTGATTAAACAGTACTGAAAAAAAATTAACTTCCATAGTGCATCAAACATGATTTAGAGCTTGTTTATGGAAAAGTGTCAATTTCTGTATTTCAACATGATTTGGAGCTTGTTTTTGGAAAAGTGTTAATTTCTGTATTTCAACATGATTTAGAGCTTGTTTTTGGAAAAGTGTTTATTTCTGTATTTCAACATGATTTAGAGCTTGTTTTTGGAAAAGTGTTTATTTCTGTATTTCAATGTTGCAACTTGCTGAAAACTGTCCACAGTGTTCCTAACATCCTGATTAAACAGTACTGAAAAAAAATTAACTTCCAGAGTGCATCAAACATGATTTAGAGCTTGTTTATGGAAAAGTGTTAATTTCTGTATTTCAACATGATTTAGAGCTTGTTTTTGGAAAAGTGTTTATTTCTGTATTTCAACATGATTTAGAGCTTGTTTTTGGAAAAGTGTTTATTTCTGTATTTCAATGTTGCAACTTGCTGAAAACTGTCCACAGTGTTCCTAACATCCTGATTAAACAGTACTGAAAAAAAATTAACTTCCAGAGTGCATCAAACATGATTTAGAGCTTGTTTATGGAAAAGTGTTTATTTCTGTATTTCAACATGATTTGGAGCTTGTTTTTGGAAAAGTGTTTATTTCTGTATTTCAATGTTGCAACTTGCTGAAAACTGTCCACAGTGTTCCTAACATCCTGATTAAACAGTACTGAAAAAAAATTTACTTCCAGAGTGCATCAAACATGATTTAGAGCTTGTTTATGGAAAAGTTTTTATTTCTGTATTTCAACATGATTTGGAGCTTGTTTTTGGAAAAGTGTTTATTTCTGTATTTCAATGTTGCAACTTGCTGAAAACTGTCCACAGTGTTCCTAACATCCTGATTAAACAGTACTGAAAAAAAAATAACTTCCAGAGTGCATCAAACATGATTTAGAGCTTGTTTATGGAAAAGTGTTAATTTCTGTATTTCAACATGATTTAGAGCTTGTTTTTGGAAAAGTGTTTATTTCTGTATTTCAACATGATTTAGAGCTTGTTTTTGGAAAAGTGTTTATTTCTGTATTTCAATGTTGCAACTTGCTGAAAACTGTCCACAGTGTTCCTAACATCCTGATTAAACAGTACTGAAAAAAAATTAACTTCCAGAGTGCATCAAACATGATTTAGAGCTTGTTTATGGAAAAGTGTTTATTTCTGTATTTCAACATGATTTGGAGCTTGTTTTTGGAAAAGTGTTTATTTCTGTATTTCAATGTTGCAACTTGCTGAAAACTGTCCACAGTGTTCCTAACATCCTGATTAAACAGTACTGAAAAAAAATTTACTTCCAGAGTGCATCAAACATGATTTAGAGCTTGTTTATGGAAAAGTTTTTATTTCTGTATTTCAACATGATTTGGAGCTTGTTTTTGGAAAAGTGTTTATTTCTGTATTTCAATGTTGCAACTTGCTGAAAACTGTCCACAGTGTTCCTAACATCCTGATTAAACAGTACTGAAAAAAAAATAACTTCCAGAGTGCATCAAACATGATTTAGAGCTTGTTTATGGAAAAGTGTTAATTTCTGTATTTCAACATGATTTAGAGCTTGTTTTTGGAAAAGTGTTTATTTCTGTATTTCAACATGATTTAGAGCTTGTTTTTGGAAAAGTGTTTATTTCTGTATTTCAATGTTGCAACTTGCTGAAAACTGTCCACAGTGTTCCTAACATCCTGATTAAACAGTACTGAAAAAAATTAACTTCCAGAGTGCATCAAACATGATTTAGAGCTTGTTTATGGAAAAGTGTTTATTTCTGTATTTCAACATGATTTGGAGCTTGTTTTTGGAAAAGTGTCAATTTCTGTATTTCAACATGATTTGAAGCTTGTTTTTGGAAAAGTGTTTATTTCTTTATTTCAATGTTGCAACTTGCTGAAAACTGTCCACAGTGTTCCTAACATCCTGATTAAACAGTACTGAAAAAAAATTAACTTCCAGAGTGCATCAAACATGATTTAGAGCTTGTTTATGGAAAAGTGTCAATTTCTGTATTTCAACATGATTTGGAGCTTGTTTTTGGAAAAGTGTCAATTTCTGTATTTCAACATGATTTGAAGCTTGTTTTTGAAAAGTGCTTATTTCTGTATTTCAACATGATTTGGAGCTTGTTTTTGGAAAAGTGTTTATTTCTGTATTTCAATGTTGCAACTTGCTGAAAACTGTCCACAGTGTTCCTAACATCCTGATTAAACAGTACTGAAAAAAAATTAACTTCCATAGTGCATCAAACATGATTTAGAGCTTGTTTATGGAAAAGTGTCAATTTCTGTATTTCAACATGATTTGGAGCTTGTTTTTGGAAAAGTGTTAATTTCTGTATTTCAACATGATTTAGAGCTTGTTTTTGGAAAAGTGTTTATTTCTGTATTTCAACATGATTTAGAGCTTGTTTTTGGAAAAGTGTTTATTTCTGTATTTCAATGTTGCAACTTGCTGAAAACTGTCCACAGTGTTCCTAACATCCTGATTAAACAGTACTGAAAAAAAATTAACTTCCAGAGTGCATCAAACATGATTTAGAGCTTGTTTATGGAAAAGTGTTAATTTCTGTATTTCAACATGATTTAGAGCTTGTTTTTGGAAAAGTGTTTATTTCTGTATTTCAACATGATTTGGAGCTTGTTTTTGGAAAAGTGTTTATTTCTGTATTTCAATGTTGCAACTTGCTGAAAACTGTCCACAGTGTTCCTAACATCCTGATTAAACAGTACTGAAAAAAAAATAACTTCCAGAGTGCATCAAACATGATTTAGAGCTTGTTTATGGAAAAGTGTTTATTTCTGTATTTCAACATGATTTGGAGCTTGTTTTTGGAAAAGTGTTTATTTCTGTATTTCAACATGATTTGGAGCTTGTTTTTGGAAAAGTGTTTATTTCTGTATTTCAATGTTGCAACTTGCTGAAAACTGTCCACAGTGTTCCTAACATCCTGATTAAACAGTACTGAAAAAAAAATAACTTCCAGAGTGCATCAAACATGATTTAGAGCTTGTTTATGGAAAAGTGTTAATTTCTGTATTTCAACATGATTTAGAGCTTGTTTTTGGAAAAGTGTTTATTTCTGTATTTCAACATGATTTAGAGCTTGTTTTTGGAAAAGTGTTTATTTCTGTATTTCAATGTTGCAACTTGCTGAAAACTGTCCACAGTGTTCCTAACATCCTGATTAAACAGTACTGAAAAAAAATTAACTTCCAGAGTGCATCAAACATGATTTAGAGCTTGTTTATGGAAAAGTGTTTATTTCTGTATTTCAACATGATTTGGAGCTTGTTTTTGGAAAAGTGTCAATTTCTGTATTTCAACATGATTTGAAGCTTGTTTTTGGAAAAGTGTTTATTTCTTTATTTCAATGTTGCAACTTGCTGAAAACTGTCCACAGTGTTCCTAACATCCTGATTAAACAGTACTGAAAAAAAATTAACTTCCAGAGTGCATCAAACATGATTTAGAGCTTGTTTATGGAAAAGTGTCAATTTCTGTATTTCAACATGATTTGGAGCTTGTTTTTGGAAAAGTGTCAATTTCTGTATTTCAACATGATTTGAAGCTTGTTTTTGAAAAGTGCTTATTTCTGTATTTCAACATGATTTGGAGCTTGTTTTTGGAAAAGTGTTTATTTCTGTATTTCAATGTTGCAACTTGCTGAAAACTGTCCACAGTGTTCCTAACATCCTGATTAAACAGTACTGAAAAAAAAATAACTTCCAGAGTGCATCAAACATGATTTAGAGCTTGTTTATGGAAAAGTGTTAATTTCTGTATTTCAACATGATTTAGAGCTTGTTTTTGGAAAAGTGTTTATTTCTGTATTTCAACATGATTTAGAGCTTGTTTTTGGAAAAGTGTTTATTTCTGTATTTCAATGTTGCAACTTGCTGAAAACTGTCCACAGTGTTCCTAACATCCTGATTAAACAGTACTGAAAAAAAAATAACTTCCAGAGTGCATCAAACATGATTTAGAGCTTGTTTATGGAAAAGTGTTTATTTCTGTATTTCAACATGATTTGGAGCTTGTTTTTGGAAAAGTGTTTATTTCTGTATTTCAATGTTGCAACTTGCTGAAAACTGTCCACAGTGTTCCTAACATCCTGATTAAACAGTGCTGAAAAAAAATTTACTTCCAGAGTGCATCAAACATGATTTAGAGCTTGTTTATGGAAAAGTTTTTATTTCTGTATTTCAACATGATTTGGAGCTTGTTTTTGGAAAAGTGTTTATTTCTGTATTTCAATGTTGCAACTTGCTGAAAACTGTCCACAGTGTTCCTAACATCCTGATTAAACAGTACTGAAAAAAAAATAACTTCCAGAGTGCATCAAACATGATTTAGAGCTTGTTTATGGAAAAGTGTTAATTTCTGTATTTCAACATGATTTAGAGCTTGTTTTTGGAAAAGTGTTTATTTCTGTATTTCAACATGATTTAGAGCTTGTTTTTGGAAAAGTGTTTATTTCTGTATTTCAATGTTGCAACTTGCTGAAAACTGTCCACAGTGTTCCTAACAACCTGATTAAACAGTACTGAAAAAAAATTAACTTCCAGAGTGCATCAAACATGATTTAGAGCTTGTTTATGGAAAAGTGTTTATTTCTGTATTTCAACATGATTTGGAGCTTGTTTTTGGAAAAGTGTCAATTTCTGTATTTCAACATGATTTGAAGCTTGTTTTTGGAAAAGTGTTTATTTCTTTATTTCAATGTTGCAACTTGCTGAAAACTGTCCACAGTGTTCCTAACATCCTGATTAAACAGTACTGAAAAAAAATTAACTTCCAGAGTGCATCAAACATGATTTAGAGCTTGTTTATGGAAAAGTGTCAATTTCTGTATTTCAACATGATTTGGAGCTTGTTTTTGGAAAAGTGTCAATTTCTGTATTTCAACATGATTTGAAGCTTGTTTTTGAAAAGTGCTTATTTCTGTATTTCAACATGATTTGGAGCTTGTTTTTGGAAAAGTGTCAATTTCTGTATTTCAATGTTGCAACTTGCTGAAAACTGTCCACAGTGTTCCTAACATCCTGATTAAACAGTACTGAAAAAAAATTAACTTCCATAGTGCATCAAACATGATTTAGAGCTTGTTTATGGAAAAGTGTCAATTTCTGTATTTCAACATGATTTGGAGCTTGTTTTTGGAAAAGTGTTAATTTCTGTATTTCAACATGATTTAGAGCTTGTTTTTGGAAAAGTGTTTATTTCTGTATTTCAACATGATTTAGAGCTTGTTTTTGGAAAAGTGTTTATTTCTGTATTTCAATGTTGCAACTTGCTGAAAACTGTCCACAGTGTTCCTAACATCCTGATTAAACAGTACTGAAAAAAAAATAACTTCCAGAGTGCATCAAACATGATTTAGAGCTTGTTTATGGAAAAGTGTCAATTTCTGTATTTCAACATGATTTGGAGCTTGTTTTTGGAAAAGTGTTAATTTCTGTATTTCAACATGATTTGAAGCTTGATTTTGAAAAGTGCTTATTTCTGTTTTTCAACATGATTTAGAGCTTGTTTTTGGAAAAGTGTTTATTTCTGTATTTCAATGTTGCAACTTGCTGAAAACTGTCCACAGTGTTCCTAACATCCTGATTAAACAGTACTGAAAAAAAATTAACTTCCAGAGTGCATCAAACATGATTTAGAGCTTGTTTATGGAAAAGTGTCAATTTCTGTATTTCAACATGATTTGGAGCTTGTTTTTGGAAAAGTGTCAATTTCTGTATTTCAACATGATTTGAAGCTTGTTTTTGAAAAGTGCTTATTTCTGTATCTCAACATGATTTGGAGCTTGTTTTTGGAAAAGTGTTTATTTCTGTATTTCAATGTTGCAACTTGCTGAAAACTGTCCACAGTGTTCCTAACATCCTGATTAAACAGTACTGAAAAAAAATTAACTTCCAGAGTGCATCAAACATGATTTAGAGCTTGTTTATGGAAAAGTGTCAATTTCTGTATTTCAACATGATTTGGAGCTTGTTTTTGGAAAAGTGTTAATTTCTGTATTTCAACATGATTTAGAGCTTGTTTTTGGAAAAGTGTTTATTTCTGTATTTCAACATGATTTAGAGCTTGTTTTTGGAAAAGTGTTTATTTCTGTATTTCAATGTTGCAACTTGCTGAAAACTGTCCACAGTGTTCCTAACATCCTGATTAAACAGTACTGAAAAAAAATTAACTTCCAGAGTGCATCAAACATGATTTAGAGCTTGTTTATGGAAAAGTGTTTATTTCTGTATTTCAACATGATTTGGAGCTTGTTTTTGGAAAAGTGTCAATTTCTGTATTTCAACATGATTTGAAGCTTGTTTTTGAAAAGTGCTTATTTCTGTATTTCAACATGATTTGGAGCTTGTTTTTGGAAAAGTGTTTATTTCTGTATTTCAATGTTGCAACTTGCTGAAAACTGTCCACAGTGTTCCTAACATCGTGATTAAACAGTACTGAAAAAAAAATAACTTCCAGAGTGCATCAAACATGATTTAGAGCTTGTTTATGGAAAAGTGTTAATTTCTGTATTTCAACATGATTTAGAGCTTGTTTTTGGAAAAGTGTTTATTTCTGTATTTCAACATGATTTAGAGCTTGTTTTTGGAAAAGTGTTTATTTCTGTATTTCAATGTTGCAACTTGCTGAAAACTGTCCACAGTGTTCCTAACATCCTGATTAAACAGTACTGAAAAAAAATTAACTTCCAGAGTGCATCAAACATGATTTAGAGCTTGTTTATGGAAAAGTGTTTATTTCTGTATTTCAACATGATTTGGAGCTTGTTTTTGGAAAAGTGTCAATTTCTGTATTTCAATGTTGCAACTTGCTGAAAACTGTCCACAGTGTTCCTAACATCCTGATTAAACAGTGCTGAAAAAAAATTTACTTCCAGAGTGCATCAAACATGATTTAGAGCTTGTTTATGGAAAAGTTTTTATTTCTGTATTTCAACATGATTTGGAGCTTGTTTTTGGAAAAGTGTTTATTTCTGTATTTCAATGTTGCAACTTGGTGAAAACTGTCCACAGTGTTCCTAACATCCTGATTAAACAGTACTGAAAAAAAAATAACTTCCAGAGTGCATCAAACATGATTTAGAGCTTGTTTATGGAAAAGTGTCAATTTCTGTATTTCAACATGATTTGGAGCTTGTTTTTGGAAAAGTGTCAATTTCTGTATTTCAACATGATTTGAAGCTTGTTTTTGAAAAGTGCTTATTTCTGTATCTCAACATGATTTGGAGCTTGTTTTTGGAAAAGTGTTTATTTCTGTATTTCAATGTTGCAACTTGCTGAAAACTGTCCACAGTGTTCCTAACATCCTGATTAAACAGTACTGAAAAAAAATTAACTTCCAGAGTGCATCAAACATGATTTAGAGCTTGTTTATGGAAAAGTGTCAATTTCTGTATTTCAACATGATTTGGAGCTTGTTTTTGGAAAAGTGTTAATTTCTGTATTTCAACATGATTTAGAGCTTGTTTTTGGAAAAGTGTTTATTTCTGTATTTCAACATGATTTAGAGCTTGTTTTTGGAAAAGTGTTTATTTCTGTATTTCAATGTTGCAACTTGCTGAAAACTGTCCACAGTGTTCCTAACATCCTGATTAAACAGTACTGAAAAAAAATTAACTTCCAGAGTGCATCAAACATGATTTAGAGCTTGTTTATGGAAAAGTGTTTATTTCTGTATTTCAACATGATTTGGAGCTTGTTTTTGGAAAAGTGTCAATTTCTGTATTTCAACATGATTTGAAGCTTGTTTTTGAAAAGTGCTTATTTCTGTATTTCAACATGATTTGGAGCTTGTTTTTGGAAAAGTGTTTATTTCTGTATTTCAATGTTGCAACTTGCTGAAAACTGTCCACAGTGTTCCTAACATCGTGATTAAACAGTACTGAAAAAAAAATAACTTCCAGAGTGCATCAAACATGATTTAGAGCTTGTTTATGGAAAAGTGTTAATTTCTGTATTTCAACATGATTTAGAGCTTGTTTTTGGAAAAGTGTTTATTTCTGTATTTCAACATGATTTAGAGCTTGTTTTTGGAAAAGTGTTTATTTCTGTATTTCAATGTTGCAACTTGCTGAAAACTGTCCACAGTGTTCCTAACATCCTGATTAAACAGTACTGAAAAAAAATTAACTTCCAGAGTGCATCAAACATGATTTAGAGCTTGTTTATGGAAAAGTGTTTATTTCTGTATTTCAACATGATTTGGAGCTTGTTTTTGGAAAAGTGTCAATTTCTGTATTTCAACATGATTTGAAGCTTGTTTTTGAAAAGTGCTTATTTCTGTATTTCAACATGATTTGGAGCTTGTTTTTGGAAAAGTGTTTATTTCTGTATTTCAATGTTGCAACTTGCTGAAAACTGTCCACAGTGTTCCTAACATCGTGATTAAACAGTACTGAAAAAAAAATAACTTCCAGAGTGCATCAAACATGATTTAGAGCTTGTTTATGGAAAAGTGTTAATTTCTGTATTTCAACATGATTTAGAGCTTGTTTTTGGAAAAGTGTTTATTTCTGTATTTCAACATGATTTAGAGCTTGTTTTTGGAAAAGTGTTTATTTCTGTATTTCAATGTTGCAACTTGCTGAAAACTGTCCACAGTGTTCCTAACATCCTGATTAAACAGTACTGAAAAAAAATTTGCTTCCAGAGTGCATCAAACATGATTTAGAGCTTGTTTATGGAAAAGTTTTTATTTCTGTATTTCAACATGATTTGGAGCTTGTTTTTGGAAAAGTGTTTATTTCTGTATTTCAATGTTGCAACTTGCTGAAAACTGTCCACAGTGTTCCTAACATCCTGATTAAACAGTGCTGAAAAAAAATTTACTTCCAGAGTGCATCAAACATGATTTAGAGCTTGTTTATGGAAAAGTTTTTATTTCTGTATTTCAACATGATTTGGAGCTTGTTTTTGGAAAAGTGTTTATTTCTGTATTTCAATGTTGCAACTTGCTGAAAACTGTCCACAGTGTTCCTAACATCCTGATTAAACAGTACTGAAAAAAAAATAACTTCCAGAGTGCATCAAACATGATTTAGAGCTTGTTTATGGAAAAGTGTCAATTTCTGTATTTCAACATGATTTGGAGCTTGTTTTTGGAAAAGTGTCAATTTCTGTATTTCAACATGATTTGAAGCTTGTTTTTGAAAAGTGCTTATTTCTGTATCTCAACATGATTTGGAGCTTGTTTTTGGAAAAGTGTTTATTTCTGTATTTCAATGTTGCAACTTGCTGAAAACTGTCCACAGTGTTCCTAACATCCTGATTAAACAGTACTGAAAAAAAATTAACTTCCAGAGTGCATCAAACATGATTTAGAGCTTGTTTATGGAAAAGTGTCAATTTCTGTATTTCAACATGATTTGGAGCATGTTTTTGGAAAAGTGTTAATTTCTGTATTTCAACATGATTTAGAGCTTGTTTTTGGAAAAGTGTTTATTTCTGTATTTCAACATGATTTAGAGCTTGTTTTTGGAAAAGTGTTTATTTCTGTATTTCAATGTTGCAACTTGCTGAAAACTGTCCACAGTGTTCCTAACATCCTGATTAAACAGTACTGAAAAAAAATTAACTTCCAGAGTGCATCAAACATGATTTAGAGCTTGTTTATGGAAAAGTGTTTATTTCTGTATTTCAACATGATTTGGAGCTTGTTTTTGGAAAAGTGTCAATTTCTGTATTTCAACATGATTTGAAGCTTGTTTTTGAAAAGTGCTTATTTCTGTATTTCAACATGATTTGGAGCTTGTTTTTGGAAAAGTGTTTATTTCTGTATTTCAATGTTGCAACTTGCTGAAAACTGTCCACAGTGTTCCTAACATCGTGATTAAACAGTACTGAAAAAAAAATAACTTCCAGAGTGCATCAAACATGATTTAGAGCTTGTTTATGGAAAAGTGTTAATTTCAGTATTTCAACATGATTTAGAGCTTGTTTTTGGAAAAGTGTTTATTTCTGTATTTCAACATGATTTAGAGCTTGTTTTTGGAAAAGTGTTTATTTCTGTATTTCAATGTTGCAACTTGCTGAAAACTGTCCACAGTGTTCCTAACATCCTGATTAAACAGTACTGAAAAAAAATTAACTTCCAGAGTGCATCAAACATGATTTAGAGCTTGTTTATGGAAAAGTTTTTATTTCTGTATTTCAACATGATTTGGAGCTTGTTTTTGGAAAAGTGTTTATTTCTGTATTTCAATGTTGCAACTTGCTGAAAACTGTCCACAGTGTTCCTAACATCCTGATTAAACAGTGCTGAAAAAAAATTTACTTCCAGAGTGCATCAAACATGATTTAGAGCTTGTTTATGGAAAAGTTTTTATTTCTGTATTTCAACATGATTTGGAGCTTGTTTTTGGAAAAGTGTTTATTTCTGTATTTCAATGTTGCAACTTGGTGAAAACTGTCCACAGTGTTCCTAACATCCTGATTAAACAGTACTGAAAAAAAAATAACTTCCAGAGTGCATCAAACATGATTTAGAGCTTGTTTATGGAAAAGTGTCAATTTCTGTATTTCAACATGATTTGGAGCTTGTTTTTGGAAAAGTGTCAATTTCTGTATTTCAACATGATTTGAAGCTTGTTTTTGAAAAGTGCTTATTTCTGTATCTCAACATGATTTGGAGCTTGTTTTTGGAAAAGTGTTTATTTCTGTATTTCAATGTTGCAACTTGCTGAAAACTGTCCACAGTGTTCCTAACATCCTGATTAAACAGTACTGAAAAAAAATTAACTTCCAGAGTGCATCAAACATGATTTAGAGCTTGTTTATGGAAAAGTGTCAATTTCTGTATTTCAACATGATTTGGAGCTTGTTTTTGGAAAAGTGTTAATTTCTGTATTTCAACATGATTTAGAGCTTGTTTTTGGAAAAGTGTTTATTTCTGTATTTCAACATGATTTAGAGCTTGTTTTTGGAAAAGTGTTTATTTCTGTATTTCAATGTTGCAACTTGCTGAAAACTGTCCACAGTGTTCCTAACATCCTGATTAAACAGTACTGAAAAAAAATTAACTTCCAGAGTGCATCAAACATGATTTAGAGCTTGTTTATGGAAAAGTGTTTATTTCTGTATTTCAACATGATTTGGAGCTTGTTTTTGGAAAAGTGTCAATTTCTGTATTTCAACATGATTTGAAGCTTGTTTTTGAAAAGTGCTTATTTCTGTATTTCAACATGATTTGGAGCTTGTTTTTGGAAAAGTGTTTATTTCTGTATTTCAATGTTGCAACTTGCTGAAAACTGTCCACAGTGTTCCTAACATCGTGATTAAACAGTACTGAAAAAAAAATAACTTCCAGAGTGCATCAAACATGATTTAGAGCTTGTTTATGGAAAAGTGTTAATTTCTGTATTTCAACATGATTTAGAGCTTGTTTTTGGAAAAGTGTTTATTTCTGTATTTCAACATGATTTAGAGCTTGTTTTTGGAAAAGTGTTTATTTCTGTATTTCAATGTTGCAACTTGCTGAAAACTGTCCACAGTGTTCCTAACATCCTGATTAAACAGTACTGAAAAAAAATTAACTTCCAGAGTGCATCAAACATGATTTAGAGCTTGTTTATGGAAAAGTGTTTATTTCTGTATTTCAACATGATTTGGAGCTTGTTTTTGGAAAAGTGTCAATTTCTGTATTTCAACATGATTTGAAGCTTGTTTTTGAAAAGTGCTTATTTCTGTATTTCAACATGATTTGGAGCTTGTTTTTGGAAAAGTGTTTATTTCTGTATTTCAATGTTGCAACTTGCTGAAAACTGTCCACAGTGTTCCTAACATCGTGATTAAACAGTACTGAAAAAAAAATAACTTCCAGAGTGCATCAAACATGATTTAGAGCTTGTTTATGGAAAAGTGTTAATTTCTGTATTTCAACATGATTTAGAGCTTGTTTTTGGAAAAGTGTTTATTTCTGTATTTCAACATGATTTAGAGCTTGTTTTTGGAAAAGTGTTTATTTCTGTATTTCAATGTTGCAACTTGCTGAAAACTGTCCACAGTGTTCCTAACATCCTGATTAAACAGTACTGAAAAAAAATTTGCTTCCAGAGTGCATCAAACATGATTTAGAGCTTGTTTATGGAAAAGTTTTTATTTCTGTATTTCAACATGATTTGGAGCTTGTTTTTGGAAAAGTGTTTATTTCTGTATTTCAATGTTGCAACTTGCTGAAAACTGTCCACAGTGTTCCTAACATCCTGATTAAACAGTGCTGAAAAAAAATTTACTTCCAGAGTGCATCAAACATGATTTAGAGCTTGTTTATGGAAAAGTTTTTATTTCTGTATTTCAACATGATTTGGAGCTTGTTTTTGGAAAAGTGTTTATTTCTGTATTTCAATGTTGCAACTTGCTGAAAACTGTCCACAGTGTTCCTAACATCCTGATTAAACAGTACTGAAAAAAAAATAACTTCCAGAGTGCATCAAACATGATTTAGAGCTTGTTTATGGAAAAGTGTCAATTTCTGTATTTCAACATGATTTGGAGCTTGTTTTTGGAAAAGTGTCAATTTCTGTATTTCAACATGATTTGAAGCTTGTTTTTGAAAAGTGCTTATTTCTGTATCTCAACATGATTTGGAGCTTGTTTTTGGAAAAGTGTTTATTTCTGTATTTCAATGTTGCAACTTGCTGAAAACTGTCCACAGTGTTCCTAACATCCTGATTAAACAGTACTGAAAAAAAATTAACTTCCAGAGTGCATCAAACATGATTTAGAGCTTGTTTATGGAAAAGTGTCAATTTCTGTATTTCAACATGATTTGGAGCATGTTTTTGGAAAAGTGTTAATTTCTGTATTTCAACATGATTTAGAGCTTGTTTTTGGAAAAGTGTTTATTTCTGTATTTCAACATGATTTAGAGCTTGTTTTTGGAAAAGTGTTTATTTCTGTATTTCAATGTTGCAACTTGCTGAAAACTGTCCACAGTGTTCCTAACATCCTGATTAAACAGTACTGAAAAAAAATTAACTTCCAGAGTGCATCAAACATGATTTAGAGCTTGTTTATGGAAAAGTGTTTATTTCTGTATTTCAACATGATTTGGAGCTTGTTTTTGGAAAAGTGTCAATTTCTGTATTTCAACATGATTTGAAGCTTGTTTTTGAAAAGTGCTTATTTCTGTATTTCAACATGATTTGGAGCTTGTTTTTGGAAAAGTGTTTATTTCTGTATTTCAATGTTGCAACTTGCTGAAAACTGTCCACAGTGTTCCTAACATCCTGATTAAACAGTACTGAAAAAAAAATAACTTCCAGAGTGCATCAAACATGATTTAGAGCTTGTTTATGGAAAAGTTTTTATTTCTGTATTTCAACATGATTTGGAGCTTGTTTTTGGAAAAGTGTTTATTTCTGTATTTCAATGTTGCAACTTGCTGAAAACTGTCCACAGTGTTCCTAACATCCTGATTAAACAGTACTGAAAAAAAAATAACTTCCAGAGTGCATCAAACATGATTTAGAGCTTGTTTATGGAAAAGTTTTTATTTCTGTATTTCAACATGATTTGGAGCTTGTTTTTGGAAAAGTGTTTATTTCTGTATTTCAATGTTGCAACTTGCTGAAAACTGTCCACAGTGTTCCTAACATCCTGATTAAACAGTGCTGAAAAAAAATTAACTTCCAGAGTGCATCAAACATGATTTAGAGCTTGTTTATGGAAAAGTTTTTATTTCTGTATTTCAACATGATTTAGAGCTTGTTTTTGGAAAAGTGTTTATTTCTGTATTTCAATGTTGCAACTTGCTGAAAACTGTCCACAGTGTTCCTAACATCCTGTTTAAACAGTACTGAAAAAAATTAACTTCCAGAGTGCATCAAACATGATTTAGAGCTTGTTTATGGAAAAGTGTTTATTTCTGTATTTCAACATGATTTGGAGCTTGTTTTTGGAAAAGTGTCAATTTCTGTATTTCAACATGATTTGAAGCTTGTTTTTGGAAAAGTGTTTATTTCTTTATTTCAATGTTGCAACTTGCTGAAAACTGTCCACAGTGTTCCTAACATCCTGATTAAACAGTACTGAAAAAAAATTAACTTCCAGAGTGCATCAAACATGATTTAGAGCTTGTTTATGGAAAAGTGTCAATTTCTGTATTTCAACATGATTTGGAGCTTGTTTTTGGAAAAGTGTCAATTTCTGTATTTCAACATGATTTGAAGCTTGTTTTTGAAAAGTGCTTATTTCTGTATTTCAACATGATTTGGAGCTTGTTTTTGGAAAAGTGTCAATTTCTGTATTTCAATGTTGCAACTTGCTGAAAACTGTCCACAGTGTTCCTAACATCCTGATTAAACAGTACTGAAAAAAAATTAACTTCCATAGTGCATCAAACATGATTTAGAGCTTGTTTATGGAAAAGTGTCAATTTCTGTATTTCAACATGATTTGGAGCTTGTTTTTGGAAAAGTGTTAATTTCTGTATTTCAACATGATTTAGAGCTTGTTTTTGGAAAAGTGTTTATTTCTGTATTTCAACATGATTTAGAGCTTGTTTTTGGAAAAGTGTTTATTTCTGTATTTCAATGTTGCAACTTGCTGAAAACTGTCCACAGTGTTCCTAACATCCTGATTAAACAGTACTGAAAAAAAATTTACTTCCAGAGTGCATCAAACATGATTTAGAGCTTGTTTATGGAAAAGTTTTTATTTCTGTATTTCAACATGATTTGGAGCTTGTTTTTGGAAAAGTGTTTATTTCTGTATTTCAATGTTGCAACTTGCTGAAAACTGTCCACAGTGTTCCTAACATCCTGATTAAACAGTACTGAAAAAAAAATAACTTCCAGAGTGCATCAAACATGATTTAGAGCTTGTTTATGGAAAAGTGTTAATTTCTGTATTTCAACATGATTTAGAGCTTGTTTTTGGAAAAGTGTTTATTTCTGTATTTCAACATGATTTAGAGCTTGTTTTTGGAAAAGTGTTTATTTCTGTATTTCAATGTTGCAACTTAATGAAAACTGTCCACAGTGTTCCTAACATCCTGATTAAACAGTACTGAAAAAAAATTAACTTCCAGAGTGCATCAAACATGATTTAGAGCTTGTTTATGGAAAAGTTTTTATTTCTGTATTTCAACATGATTTGGAGCTTGTTTTTGGAAAAGTGTTTATTTCTGTATTTCAATGTTGCAACTTGCTGAAAACTGTCCACAGTGTTCCTAACATCCTGATTAAACAGTACTGAAAAAAAATTTACTTCCAGAGTGCATCAAACATGATTTAGAGCTTGTTTATGGAAAAGTTTTTATTTCTGTATTTCAACATGATTTGGAGCTTGTTTTTGGAAAAGTGTTTATTTCTGTATTTCAATGTTGCAACTTGCTGAAAACTGTCCACAGTGTTCCTAACATCCTGATTAAACAGTACTGAAAAAAAATTACTTCCAGAGTGCATCAAACATGATTTAGAGCTTGTTTATGGAAAAGTGTCTATTTCTGTATTTCAACATGATTTGGAGCTTGTTTTTGGAAAAGTGTTTATTTCTGTATTTCAATGTTGCAACTTGCTGAAAACTGTCCACAGTGTTCCTAACATCCTGATTAAACAGTGCTGAAAAAAAATTAACTTCCAGAGTGCATCAAACATGATTTAGAGCTTGTTTATGGAAAAGTGTTTTATTTCTGTATTTCAACATGATTTGGAGCTTGTTTTTGGAAAAGTGTTTATTTCTGTATTTCAATGTTGCAACTTGCTGAAAACTGTCCACAGTGTTCCTAACATCCTGATTAAACAGTACTGAAAAAAAATTAACTTCCAGAGTGCATCAAACATGATTTAGAGCTTGTTTATGGAAAAGTGTCAATTTCTGTATTTCAACATGATTTGGAGCTTGTTTTTGGAAAAGTGTTAATTTCTGTATTTCAACATGATTTAGAGCTTGTTTTTGGAAAAGTGTTTATTTCTGTATTTCAACATGATTTAGAGCTTGTTTTTGGAAAAGTGTTTATTTCTGTATTTCAATGTTGCAACTTGCTGAAAACTGTCCACAGTGTTCCTAACATCCTGATTAAACAGTACTGAAAAAAAATTTACTTCCAGAGTGCATCAAACATGATTTAGAGCTTGTTTATGGAAAAGTTTTTATTTCTGTATTTCAACATGATTTGGAGCTTGTTTTTGGAAAAGTGTTTATTTCTGTATTTCAATGTTGCAACTTGCTGAAAACTGTCCACAGTGTTCCTAACATCCTGATTAAACAGTACTGAAAAAAAATTAACTTCCAGAGTGCATCAAACATGATTTAGAGCTTGTTTATGGAAAAGTGTCAATTTCTGTATTTCAACATGATTTGGAGCTTGTTTTTGGAAAAGTGTCAATTTCTGTATTTCAACATGATTTGAAGCTTGTTTTTGAAAAGTGCTTATTTCTGTATTTCAACATGATTTGGAGCTTGTTTTTGGAAAAGTGTCAATTTCTGTATTTCAATGTTGCAACTTGCTGAAAACTGTCCACAGTGTTCCTAACATCCTGATTAAACAGTACTGAAAAAAAATTAACTTCCATAGTGCATCAAACATGATTTAGAGCTTGTTTATGGAAAAGTGTTAATTTCTGTATTTCAACATGATTTAGAGCTTGTTTTTGGAAAAGTGTTTATTTCTGTATTTCAACATGATTTAGAGCTTGTTTTTGGAAAAGTGTTTATTTCTGTATTTCAATGTTGCAACTTGCTGAAAACTGTCCACAGTGTTCCTAACATCCTGATTAAACAGTACTGAAAAAAAATTAACTTCCAGAGTGCATCAAACATGATTTAGAGCTTGTTTATGGAAAAGTGTTTATTTCTGTATTTCAACATGATTTGGAGCTTGTTTTTGGAAAAGTGTCAATTTCTGTATTTCAACATGATTTGAAGCTTGTTTTTGGAAAAGTGTTTATTTCTGTATTTCAATGTTGCAACTTGCTGAAAACTGTCCACAGTGTTCCTAACATCCTGATTAAACAGTACTGAAAAAAAATTAACTTCCAGAGTGCATCAAACATGATTTAGAGCTTGTTTATGGAAAAGTGTTAATTTCTGTATTTCAACATGATTTGAAGCTTGTTTTTGAAAAGTGCTTATTTCTGTATCTCAACATGATTTGGAGCTTGTTTTTGGAAAAAGTGTTTATTTCTGTATTTCAACATGATTTAGAGCTTGTTTTTGGAAAAGTGTTTATTTCTGTATTTCAATGTTGCAACTTGCTGAAAACTGTCCACAGTGTTCCTAACATCCTGATTAAACAGTACTGAAAAAAAATTAACTTCCAGAGTGCATCAAACATGATTTAGAGCTTGTTTATGGAAAAGTGTTAATTTCTGTATTTCAACATGATTTAGAGCTTGTTTTTGGAAAAGTGTTTATTTCTGTATTTCAACATGATTTAGAGCTTGTTTTTGGAAAAGTGTTTATTTCTGTATTTCAATGTTGCAACTTGCTGAAAACTGTCCACAGTGTTCCTAACATCCTGATTAAACAGTACTGAAAAAAAATTAACTTCCAGAGTGCATCAAACATGATTTAGAGCTTGTTTATGGAAAAGTGTTTATTTCTGTATTTCAACATGATTTGGAGCTTGTTTTTGGAAAAGTGTTTATTTCTGTATTTCAATGTTGCAACTTGCTGAAAACTGTCCACAGTGTTCCTAACATCCTGATTAAACAGTACTGAAAAAAAAATAACTTCCAGAGTGCATCAAACATGATTTAGAGCTTGTTTATGGAAAAGTGTTAATTTCTGTATTTCAACATGATTTAGAGCTTGTTTTTGGAAAAGTGTTTATTTCTGTATTTCAACATGATTTAGAGCTTGTTTTTGGAAAAGTGTTTATTTCTGTATTTCAATGTTGCAACTTGCTGAAAACTGTCCACAGTGTTCCTAACATCCTGATTAAACAGTACTGAAAAAAAATTAACTTCCAGAGTGCATCAAACATGATTTAGAGCTTGTTTATGGAAAAGTGTCAATTTCTGTATTTCAACATGATTTGGAGCTTGTTTTTGGAAAAGTGTTTATTTCTGTATTTCAACATGATTTAGAGCTTGTTTTTGGAAAAGTGTTTATTTCTGTATTTCAACATGATTTAGAGCTTGTTTTTGGAAAAGTGTTTATTTCTGTATTTCAATGTTGCAACTTGCTGAAAACTGTCCACAGTGTTCCTAACATCCTGATTAAACAGTACTGAAAAAAAATTAACTTCCAGAGTGCATCAAACATGATTTAGAGCTTGTTTATGGAAAAGTGTCAATTTCTGTATTTCAACATGATTTGGAGCTTGTTTTTGGAAAAGTGTTAATTTCTGTATTTCAACATGATTTGAAGCTTGATTTTGAAAAGTGCTTATTTCTGTATTTCAACATGATTTGGAGCTTGTTTTTGGAAAAGTGTCTATTTCTGTATTTCAATGTTGCAACTTGCTGAAAACTGTCCACAGTGTTCCTAACATCCTGATTAAACAGTACTGAAAAAAAATTAACTTCCAGAGTGCATCAAACATGATTTAGAGCTTGTTTATGGAAAAGTGTCAATTTCTGTATTTCAACATGATTTGGAGCTTGTTTTTGGAAAAGTGTCAATTTCTGTATTTCAACATGATTTGAAGCTTGTTTTTGGAAAAGTGCTTATTTCTGTATTTCAACATGATTTGGAGCTTGTTTTTGGAAAAGTGTTTATTTCTGTATTTCAATGTTGCAACTTGCTGAAAACTGTCCACAGTGTTCCTAACATCCTGATTAAACAGTACTGAAAAAAAATTAACTTCCAGAGTGCATCAAACATGATTTAGAGCTTGTTTATGGAAAAGTGTCAATTTCTGTATTTCAACATGATTTGGAGCTTGTTTTTGGAAAAGTGTTAATTTCTGTATTTCAACATGATTTGGAGCTTGTTTTTGGAAAAGTGTTTATTTCTGTATTTCAATGTTGCAACTTGCTGAAAACTGTCCACAGTGTTCCTAACATCCTGATTAAACAGTACTGAAAAAAAAATAACTTCCAGAGTGCATCAAACATGATTTAGAGCTTGTTTATGGAAAAGTGTTAATTTCTGTATTTCAACATGATTTAGAGCTTGTTTTTGGAAAAGTGTTTATTTCTGTATTTCAACATGATTTGAAGCTTGTTTTTGGAAAAGTGTTTATTTCTGTATTTCAATGTTGCAACTTGCTGAAAACTGTCCACAGTGTTCCTAACATCCTGATTAAACAGTACTGAAAAAAAATTAACTTCCAGAGTGCATCAAACATGATTTAGAGCTTGTTTATGGAAAAGTGTCAATTTCTGTATTTCAACATGATTTGGAGCTTGTTTTTGGAAAAGTGTCAATTTCTGTATTTCAACATGATTTGAAGCTTGTTTTTGAAAAGTGCTTATTTCTGTATTTCAACATGATTTGGAGCTTGTTTTTGGAAAAGTGTCAATTTCTGTATTTCAACATGATTTGAAGCTTGTTTTTGAAAAGTGCTTATTTCTGTCAGAGTGCATCAAACATGATTTAGAGCTTGTTTATGGAAAAGTGTTTATTTCTGTATTTCAACATGATTTGGAGCTTGTTTTTGGAAAAGTGTTTATTTCTGTATTTCAATGTTGCAACTTGCTGAAAACTGTCCACAGTGTTCCTAACATCCTGATTAAACAGTACTGAAAAAAAAATAACTTCCAGAGTGCATCAAACATGATTTAGAGCTTGTTTATGGAAAAGTGTTAATTTCTGTATTTCAACATGATTTAGAGCTTGTTTTTGGAAAAGTGTTTATTTCTGTATTTCAACATGATTTAGAGCTTGTTTTTGGAAAAGTGTTTATTTCTGTATTTCAATGTTGCAACTTGCTGAAAACTGTCCACAGTGTTCCTAACATCCTGATTAAACAGTACTGAAAAAAAATTAACTTCCAGAGTGCATCAAACATGATTTAGAGCTTGTTTATGGAAAAGTTTTTATTTCTGTATTTCAACATGATTTGGAGCTTGTTTTTGGAAAAGTGTTTATTTCTGTATTTCAATGTTGCAACTTGCTGAAAACTGTCCACAGTGTTCCTAACATCCTGATTAAACAGTACTGAAAAAAAATTTACTTCCAGAGTGCATCAAACATGATTTAGAGCTTGTTTATGGAAAAGTTTTTATTTCTGTATTTCAACATGATTTGGAGCTTGTTTTTGGAAAAGTGTTTATTTCTGTATTTCAATGTTGCAACTTGCTGAAAACTGTCCACAGTGTTCCTAACATCCTGATTAAACAGTACTGAAAAAAAAATAACTTCCAGAGTGCATCAAACATGATTTAGAGCTTGTTTATGGAAAAGTGTTAATTTCTGTATTTCAACATGATTTAGAGCTTGTTTTTGGAAAAGTGTTTATTTCTGTATTTCAACATGATTTAGAGCTTGTTTTTGGAAAAGTGTTTATTTCTGTATTTCAATGTTGCAACTTGCTGAAAACTGTCCACAGTGTTCCTAACATCCTGATTAAACAGTACTGAAAAAAAATTAACTTCCAGAGTGCATCAAACATGATTTAGAGCTTGTTTATGGAAAAGTGTTTATTTCTGTATTTCAACATGATTTGGAGCTTGTTTTTGGAAAAGTGTCAATTTCTGTATTTCAACATGATTTGAAGCTTGTTTTTGGAAAAGTGTTTATTTCTTTATTTCAATGTTGCAACTTGCTGAAAACTGTCCACAGTGTTCCTAACATCCTGATTAAACAGTACTGAAAAAAAATTAACTTCCAGAGTGCATCAAACATGATTTAGAGCTTGTTTATGGAAAAGTGTCAATTTCTGTATTTCAACATGATTTGGAGCTTGTTTTTGGAAAAGTGTCAATTTCTGTATTTCAACATGATTTGAAGCTTGTTTTTGAAAAGTGCTTATTTCTGTATTTCAACATGATTTGGAGCTTGTTTTTGGAAAAGTGTTAATTTCTGTATTTCAATGTTGCAACTTGCTGAAAACTGTCCACAGTGTTCCTAACATCCTGATTAAACAGTACTGAAAAAAAATTAACTTCCATAGTGCATCAAACATGATTTAGAGCTTGTTTATGGAAAAGTGTCAATTTCTGTATTTCAACATGATTTGGAGCTTGTTTTTGGAAAAGTGTTAATTTCTGTATTTCAACATGATTTAGAGCTTGTTTTTGGAAAAGTGTTTATTTCTGTATTTCAACATGATTTAGAGCTTGTTTTTGGAAAAGTGTTTATTTCTGTATTTCAATGTTGCAACTTGCTGAAAACTGTCCACAGTGTTCCTAACATCCTGATTAAACAGTACTGAAAAAAAAATAACTTCCAGAGTGCATCAAACATGATTTAGAGCTTGTTTATGGAAAAGTGTCAATTTCTGTATTTCAACATGATTTGGAGCTTGTTTTTGGAAAAGTGTTAATTTCTGTATTTCAACATGATTTGAAGCTTGATTTTGAAAAGTGCTTATTTCTGTTTTTCAACATGATTTAGAGCTTGTTTTTGGAAAAGTGTTTATTTCTGTATTTCAATGTTGCAACTTGCTGAAAACTGTCCACAGTGTTCCTAACATCCTGATTAAACAGTACTGAAAAAAAATTAACTTCCAGAGTGCATCAAACATGATTTAGAGCTTGTTTATGGAAAAGTGTCAATTTCTGTATTTCAACATGATTTGGAGCTTGTTTTTGGAAAAGTGTCAATTTCTGTATTTCAACATGATTTGAAGCTTGTTTTTGAAAAGTGCGTATTTCTGTATCTCAACATGATTTGGAGCTTGTTTTTGGAAAAGTGTTTATTTCTGTATTTCAATGTTGCAACTTGCTGAAAACTGTCCACAGTGTTCCTAACATCCTGATTAAACAGTACTGAAAAAAAATTAACTTCCAGAGTGCATCAAACATGATTTAGAGCTTGTTTATGGAAAAGTGTCAATTTCTGTATTTCAACATGATTTGGAGCTTGTTTTTGGAAAAGTGTTAATTTCTGTATTTCAACATGATTTGGAGCTTGTTTTTGGAAAAGTGTTTATTTCTGTATTTCAATGTTGCAACTTGCTGAAAACTGTCCACAGTGTTCCTAACATCCTGATTAAACAGTACTGAAAAAAAAATAACTTCCAGAGTGCATCAAACATGATTTAGAGCTTGTTTATGGAAAAGTGTTAATTTCTGTATTTCAACATGATTTAGAGCTTGTTTTTGGAAAAGTGTTTATTTCTGTATTTCAACATGATTTAGAGCTTGTTTTTGGAAAAGTGTTTATTTCTGTATTTCAATGTTGCAACTTGCTGAAAACTGTCCACAGTGTTCCTAACAACCTGATTAAACAGTACTGAAAAAAATTAACTTCCAGAGTGCATCAAACATGATTTAGAGCTTGTTTATGGAAAAGTGTCAATTTCTGTATTTCAACATGATTTGGAGCTTGTTTTTGGAAAAGTGTTAATTTCTGTATTTCAACATGATTTAGAGCTTGTTTTTGGAAAAGTGTTTATTTCTGTATTTCAACATGATTTAGAGCTTGTTTTTGGAAAAGTGTTTATTTCTGTATTTCAATGTTGCAACTTGCTGAAAACTGTCCACAGTGTTCCTAACATCCTGATTAAACAGTACTGAAAAAAAAATAACTTCCAGAGTGCATCAAACATGATTTAGAGCTTGTTTATGGAAAAGTGTCAATTTCTGTATTTCAACATGATTTGGAGCTTGTTTTTGGAAAAGTGTTAATTTCTGTATTTCAACATGATTTGAAGCTTGATTTTGAAAAGTGCTTATTTCTGTTTTTCAACATGATTTAGAGCTTGTTTTTGGAAAAGTGTTTATTTCTGTATTTCAATGTTGCAACTTGCTGAAAACTGTCCACAGTGTTCCTAACATCCTGATTAAACAGTACTGAAAAAAAAATTAACTTCCAGAGTGCATCAAACATGATTTAGAGCTTGTTTATGGAAAAGTGTCAATTTCTGTATTTCAACATGATTTGGAGCTTGTTTTTGGAAAAGTGTCAATTTCTGTATTTCAACATGATTTGAAGCTTGTTTTTGAAAAGTGCGTATTTCTGTATCTCAACATGATTTGGAGCTTGTTTTTGGAAAAGTGTTTATTTCTGTATTTCAATGTTGCAACTTGCTGAAAACTGTCCACAGTGTTCCTAACATCCTGATTAAACAGTACTGAAAAAAAATTAACTTCCAGAGTGCATCAAACATGATTTAGAGCTTGTTTATGGAAAAGTGTCAATTTCTGTATTTCAACATGATTTGGAGCTTGTTTTTGGAAAAGTGTTAATTTCTGTATTTCAACATGATTTGGAGCTTGTTTTTGGAAAAGTGTTTATTTCTGTATTTCAATGTTGCAACTTGCTGAAAACTGTCCACAGTGTTCCTAACATCCTGATTAAACAGTACTGAAAAAAAAATAACTTCCAGAGTGCATCAAACATGATTTAGAGCTTGTTTATGGAAAAGTGTTAATTTCTGTATTTCAACATGATTTAGAGCTTGTTTTTGGAAAAGTGTTTATTTCTGTATTTCAACATGATTTAGAGCTTGTTTTTGGAAAAGTGTTTATTTCTGTATTTCAATGTTGCAACTTGCTGAAAACTGTCCACAGTGTTCCTAACAACCTGTTTAAACAGTACTGAAAAAAATTAACTTCCAGAGTGCATCAAACATGATTTAGAGCTTGTTTATGGAAAAGTGTTTATTTCTGTATTTCAACATGATTTGGAGCTTGTTTTTGGAAAAGTGTCAATTTCTGTATTTCAACATGATTTGAAGCTTGTTTTTGGAAAAGTGTTTATTTCTTTATTTCAATGTTGCAACTTGCTGAAAACTGTCCACAGTGTTCCTAACATCCTGATTAAACAGTACTGAAAAAAAATTAACTTCCAGAGTGCATCAAACATGATTTAGAGCTTGTTTATGGAAAAGTGTCAATTTCTGTATTTCAACATGATTTGGAGCTTGTTTTTGGAAAAGTGTCAATTTCTGTATTTCAACATGATTTGAAGCTTGTTTTTGAAAAGTGCTTATTTCTGTATTTCAACATGATTTGGAGCTTGTTTTTGGAAAAGTGTTTATTTCTGTATTTCAATGTTGCAACTTGCTGAAAACTGTCCACAGTGTTCCTAACATCCTGATTAAACAGTACTGAAAAAAAATTAACTTCCATAGTGCATCAAACATGATTTAGAGCTTGTTTATGGAAAAGTGTCAATTTCTGTATTTCAACATGATTTGGAGCTTGTTTTTGGAAAAGTGTTAATTTCTGTATTTCAACATGATTTAGAGCTTGTTTTTGGAAAAGTGTTTATTTCTGTATTTCAACATGATTTAGAGCTTGTTTTTGGAAAAGTGTTTATTTCTGTATTTCAATGTTGCAACTTGCTGAAAACTGTCCACAGTGTTCCTAACATCCTGATTAAACAGTACTGAAAAAAAAATAACTTCCAGAGTGCATCAAACATGATTTAGAGCTTGTTTATGGAAAAGTGTCAATTTCTGTATTTCAACATGATTTGGAGCTTGTTTTTGGAAAAGTGTTAATTTCTGTATTTCAACATGATTTGAAGCTTGATTTTGAAAAGTGCTTATTTCTGTTTTTCAACATGATTTAGAGCTTGTTTTTGGAAAAGTGTTTATTTCTGTATTTCAATGTTGCAACTTGCTGAAAACTGTCCACAGTGTTCCTAACATCCTGATTAAACAGTACTGAAAAAAAATTAACTTCCAGAGTGCATCAAACATGATTTAGAGCTTGTTTATGGAAAAGTGTCAATTTCTGTATTTCAACATGATTTGGAGCTTGTTTTTGGAAAAGTGTCAATTTCTGTATTTCAACATGATTTGAAGCTTGTTTTTGAAAAGTGCTTATTTCTGTATCTCAACATGATTTGGAGCTTGTTTTTGGAAAAGTGTTTATTTCTGTATTTCAATGTTGCAACTTGCTGAAAACTGTCCACAGTGTTCCTAACATCCTGATTAAACAGTACTGAAAAAAAATTAACTTCCAGAGTGCATCAAACATGATTTAGAGCTTGTTTATGGAAAAGTGTCAATTTCTGTATTTCAACATGATTTGGAGCTTGTTTTTGGAAAAGTGTTAATTTCTGTATTTCAACATGATTTAGAGCTTGTTTTTGGAAAAGTGTTTATTTCTGTATTTCAACATGATTTAGAGCTTGTTTTTGGAAAAGTGTTTATTTCTGTATTTCAATGTTGCAACTTGCTGAAAACTGTCCACAGTGTTCCTAACATCCTGATTAAACAGTACTGAAAAAAAATTAACTTCCAGAGTGCATCAAACATGATTTAGAGCTTGTTTATGGAAAAGTGTTTATTTCTGTATTTCAACATGATTTGGAGCTTGTTTTTGGAAAAGTGTCAATTTCTGTATTTCAACATGATTTGAAGCTTGTTTTTGAAAAGTGCTTATTTCTGTATTTCAACATGATTTGGAGCTTGTTTTTGGAAAAGTGTTTATTTCTGTATTTCAATGTTGCAACTTGCTGAAAACTGTCCACAGTGTTCCTAACATCGTGATTAAACAGTACTGAAAAAAAAATAACTTCCAGAGTGCATCAAACATGATTTAGAGCTTGTTTATGGAAAAGTGTTAATTTCTGTATTTCAACATGATTTAGAGCTTGTTTTTGGAAAAGTGTTTATTTCTGTATTTCAACATGATTTAGAGCTTGTTTTTGGAAAAGTGTTTATTTCTGTATTTCAATGTTGCAACTTGCTGAAAACTGTCCACAGTGTTCCTAACATCCTGATTAAACAGTACTGAAAAAAAATTAACTTCCAGAGTGCATCAAACATGATTTAGAGCTTGTTTATGGAAAAGTGTTTATTTCTGTATTTCAACATGATTTGGAGCTTGTTTTTGGAAAAGTGTTTATTTCTGTATTTCAATGTTGCAACTTGCTGAAAACTGTCCACAGTGTTCCTAACATCCTGATTAAACAGTGCTGAAAAAAAATTTACTTCCAGAGTGCATCAAACATGATTTAGAGCTTGTTTATGGAAAAGTTTTTATTTCTGTATTTCAACATGATTTGGAGCTTGTTTTTGGAAAAGTGTTTATTTCTGTATTTCAATGTTGCAACTTGCTGAAAACTGTCCACAGTGTTCCTAACATCCTGATTAAACAGTACTGAAAAAAAAATAACTTCCAGAGTGCATCAAACATGATTTAGAGCTTGTTTATGGAAAAGTGTCAATTTCTGTATTTCAACATGATTTGGAGCTTGTTTTTGGAAAAGTGTCAATTTCTGTATTTCAACATGATTTGAAGCTTGTTTTTGAAAAGTGCTTATTTCTGTATCTCAACATGATTTGGAGCTTGTTTTTGGAAAAGTGTTTATTTCTGTATTTCAATGTTGCAACTTGCTGAAAACTGTCCACAGTGTTCCTAACATCCTGATTAAACAGTACTGAAAAAAAATTAACTTCCAGAGTGCATCAAACATGATTTAGAGCTTGTTTATGGAAAAGTGTCAATTTCTGTATTTCAACATGATTTGGAGCTTGTTTTTGGAAAAGTGTTAATTTCTGTATTTCAACATGATTTAGAGCTTGTTTTTGGAAAAGTGTTTATTTCTGTATTTCAACATGATTTAGAGCTTGTTTTTGGAAAAGTGTTTATTTCTGTATTTCAATGTTGCAACTTGCTGAAAACTGTCCACAGTGTTCCTAACATCCTGATTAAACAGTACTGAAAAAAAATTAACTTCCAGAGTGCATCAAACATGATTTAGAGCTTGTTTATGGAAAAGTGTCAATTTCTGTATTTCAACATGATTTGGAGCTTGTTTTTGGAAAAGTGTTAATTTCTGTATTTCAACATGATTTGAAGCTTGATTTTGAAAAGTGCTTATTTCTGTTTTTCAACATGATTTAGAGCTTGTTTTTGGAAAAGTGTTTATTTCTGTATTTCAATGTTGCAACTTGCTGAAAACTGTCCACAGTGTTCCTAACATCCTGATTAAACAGTACTGAAAAAAAATTAACTTCCAGAGTGCATCAAACATGATTTAGAGCTTGTTTATGGAAAAGTGTCAATTTCTGTATTTCAACATGATTTGGAGCTTGTTTTTGGAAAAGTGTCAATTTCTGTATTTCAACATGATTTGAAGCTTGTTTTTGAAAAGTGCTTATTTCTGTATTTCAACATGATTTGGAGCTTGTTTTTGGAAAAGTGTTTATTTCTGTATTTCAATGTTGCAACTTGCTGAAAACTGTCCACAGTGTTCCTAACATCCTGATTAAACAGTACTGAAAAAAAATTAACTTCCAGAGTGCATCAAACATGATTTAGAGCTTGTTTATGGAAAAGTGTCAATTTCTGTATTTCAACATGATTTGGAGCTTGTTTTTGGAAAAGTGTTAATTTCTGTATTTCAACATGATTTAGAGCTTGTTTTTGGAAAAGTGTTTATTTCTGTATTTCAACATGATTTAGAGCTTGTTTTTGGAAAAGTGTTTATTTCTGTATTTCAATGTTGCAACTTGCTGAAAACTGTCCACAGTGTTCCTAACATCCTGATTAAACAGTACTGAAAAAAAATTAACTTCCAGAGTGCATCAAACATGATTTAGAGCTTGTTTATGGAAAAGTGTCAATTTCTGTATTTCAACATGATTTGGAGCTTGTTTTTGGAAAAGTGTCAATTTCTGTATTTCAACATGATTTGGAGCTTGTTTTTGGAAAAGTGTTTATTTCTGTATTTCAATGTTGCAACTTGCTGAAAACTGTCCACAGTGTTCCTAACATCCTGATTAAACAGTACTGAAAAAAAATTAACTTCCAGAGTGCATCAAACATGATTTAGAGCTTGTTTATGGAAAAGTGTCAATTTCTGTATTTCAACATGATTTGGAGCTTGTTTTTGGAAAAGTGTTAATTTCTGTATTTCAACATGATTTAGAGCTTGTTTTTGGAAAAGTGTTTATTTCTGTATTTCAACATGATTTAGAGCTTGTTTTTGGAAAAGTGTTTATTTCTGTATTTCAATGTTGCAACTTGCTGAAAACTGTCCACAGTGTTCCTAACATCCTGATTAAACAGTACTGAAAAAAAATTAACTTCCAGAGTGCATCAAACATGATTTAGAGCTTGTTTATGGAAAAGTGTTTATTTCTGTATTTCAACATGATTTGGAGCTTGTTTTTGGAAAAGTGTCAATTTCTGTATTTCAACATGATTTGAAGCTTGTTTTTGAAAAGTGCTTATTTCTGTATTTCAACATGATTTGGAGCTTGTTTTTGGAAAAGTGTTTATTTCTGTATTTCAATGTTGCAACTTGCTGAAAACTGTCCACAGTGTTCCTAACATCGTGATTAAACAGTACTGAAAAAAAAATAACTTCCAGAGTGCATCAAACATGATTTAGAGCTTGTTTATGGAAAAGTGTTAATTTCTGTATTTCAACATGATTTAGAGCTTGTTTTTGGAAAAGTGTTTATTTCTGTATTTCAACATGATTTAGAGCTTGTTTTTGGAAAAGTGTTTATTTCTGTATTTCAATGTTGCAACTTGCTGAAAACTGTCCACAGTGTTCCTAACATCCTGATTAAACAGTACTGAAAAAAAATTAACTTCCAGAGTGCATCAAACATGATTTAGAGCTTGTTTATGGAAAAGTTTTTATTTCTGTATTTCAACATGATTTGGAGCTTGTTTTTGGAAAAGTGTTTATTTCTGTATTTCAATGTTGCAACTTGCTGAAAACTGTCCACAGTGTTCCTAACATCCTGATTAAACAGTGCTGAAAAAAAATTTACTTCCAGAGTGCATCAAACATGATTTAGAGCTTGTTTATGGAAAAGTTTTTATTTCTGTATTTCAACATGATTTGGAGCTTGTTTTTGGAAAAGTGTTTATTTCTGTATTTCAATGTTGCAACTTGGTGAAAACTGTCCACAGTGTTCCTAACATCCTGATTAAACAGTACTGAAAAAAAAATAACTTCCAGAGTGCATCAAACATGATTTAGAGCTTGTTTATGGAAAAGTGTCAATTTCTGTATTTCAACATGATTTGGAGCTTGTTTTTGGAAAAGTGTCAATTTCTGTATTTCAACATGATTTGAAGCTTGTTTTTGAAAAGTGCTTATTTCTGTATCTCAACATGATTTGGAGCTTGTTTTTGGAAAAGTGTTTATTTCTGTATTTCAACATGATTTAGAGCTTGTTTTTGGAAAAGTGTTTATTTCTGTATTTCAATGTTGCAACTTGCTGAAAACTGTCCACAGTGTTCCTAACATCCTGATTAAACAGTACTGAAAAAAAATTAACTTCCAGAGTGCATCAAACATGATTTAGAGCTTGTTTATGGAAAAGTGTTTATTTCTGTATTTCAACATGATTTGGAGCTTGTTTTTGGAAAAGTGTCAATTTCTGTATTTCAACATGATTTGAAGCTTGTTTTTGAAAAGTGCTTATTTCTGTATTTCAACATGATTTGGAGCTTGTTTTTGGAAAAGTGTTTATTTCTGTATTTCAATGTTGCAACTTGCTGAAAACTGTCCACAGTGTTCCTAACATCGTGATTAAACAGTACTGAAAAAAAAATAACTTCCAGAGTGCATCAAACATGATTTAGAGCTTGTTTATGGAAAAGTGTTAATTTCTGTATTTCAACATGATTTAGAGCTTGTTTTTGGAAAAGTGTTTATTTCTGTATTTCAACATGATTTAGAGCTTGTTTTTGGAAAAGTGTTTATTTCTGTATTTCAATGTTGCAACTTGCTGAAAACTGTCCACAGTGTTCCTAACATCCTGATTAAACAGTACTGAAAAAAAATTAACTTCCAGAGTGCATCAAACATGATTTAGAGCTTGTTTATGGAAAAGTTTTTATTTCTGTATTTCAACATGATTTGGAGCTTGTTTTTGGAAAAGTGTTTATTTCTGTATTTCAATGTTGCAACTTGCTGAAAACTGTCCACAGTGTTCCTAACATCCTGATTAAACAGTGCTGAAAAAAAATTTACTTCCAGAGTGCATCAAACATGATTTAGAGCTTGTTTATGGAAAAGTTTTTATTTCTGTATTTCAACATGATTTGGAGCTTGTTTTTGGAAAAGTGTTTATTTCTGTATTTCAATGTTGCAACTTGGTGAAAACTGTCCACAGTGTTCCTAACATCCTGATTAAACAGTACTGAAAAAAAAATAACTTCCAGAGTGCATCAAACATGATTTAGAGCTTGTTTATGGAAAAGTGTCAATTTCTGTATTTCAACATGATTTGGAGCTTGTTTTTGGAAAAGTGTCAATTTCTGTATTTCAACATGATTTGAAGCTTGTTTTTGAAAAGTGCTTATTTCTGTATCTCAACATGATTTGGAGCTTGTTTTTGGAAAAGTGTTTATTTCTGTATTTCAACATGATTTAGAGCTTGTTTTTGGAAAAGTGTTTATTTCTGTATTTCAATGTTGCAACTTGCTGAAAACTGTCCACAGTGTTCCTAACATCGTGATTAAACAGTACTGAAAAAAAAATAACTTCCAGAGTGCATCAAACATGATTTAGAGCTTGTTTATGGAAAAGTGTTAATTTCTGTATTTCAACATGATTTAGAGCTTGTTTTTGGAAAAGTGTTTATTTCTGTATTTCAACATGATTTAGAGCTTGTTTTTGGAAAAGTGTTTATTTCTGTATTTCAATGTTGCAACTTGCTGAAAACTGTCCACAGTGTTCCTAACATCCTGATTAAACAGTGCTGAAAAAAAATTAACTTCCAGAGTGCATCAAACATGATTTAGAGCTTGTTTATGGAAAAGTTTTTATTTCTGTATTTCAACATGATTTGGAGCTTGTTTTTGGAAAAGTGTTTATTTCTGTATTTCAATGTTGCAACTTGCTGAAAACTGTCCACAGTGTTCCTAACATCCTGATTAAACAGTACTGAAAAAAAAATAACTTCCAGAGTGCATCAAACATGATTTAGAGCTTGTTTATGGAAAAGTGTTAATTTCTGTATTTCAACATGATTTAGAGCTTGTTTTTGGAAAAGTGTTTATTTCTGTATTTCAACATGATTTAGAGCTTGTTTTTGGAAAAGTGTTTATTTCTGTATTTCAATGTTGCAACTTGCTGAAAACTGTCCACAGTGTTCCTAACAACCTGTTTAAACAGTACTGAAAAAAATTAACTTCCAGAGTGCATCAAACATGATTTAGAGCTTGTTTATGGAAAAGTGTTTATTTCTGTATTTCAACATGATTTGGAGCTTGTTTTTGGAAAAGTGTCAATTTCTGTATTTCAACATGATTTGAAGCTTGTTTTTGGAAAAGTGTTTATTTCTGTATTTCAATGTTGCAACTTGCTGAAAACTGTCCACAGTGTTCCTAACATCCTGATTAAACAGTACTGAAAAAAAATTAACTTCCATAGTGCATCAAACATGATTTAGAGCTTGTTTATGGAAAAGTGTCAATTTCTGTATTTCAACATGATTTGGAGCTTGTTTTTGGAAAAGTGTTAATTTCTGTATTTCAACATGATTTAGAGCTTGTTTTTGGAAAAGTGTTTATTTCTGTATTTCAACATGATTTAGAGCTTGTTTTTGGAAAAGTGTTTATTTCTGTATTTCAATGTTGCAACTTGCTGAAAACTGTCCACAGTGTTCCTAACATCCTGATTAAACAGTACTGAAAAAAAAATAACTTCCAGAGTGCATCAAACATGATTTAGAGCTTGTTTATGGAAAAGTGTCAATTTCTGTATTTCAACATGATTTGGAGCTTGTTTTTGGAAAAGTGTTAATTTCTGTATTTCAACATGATTTGAAGCTTGATTTTGAAAAGTGCTTATTTCTGTTTTTCAACATGATTTAGAGCTTGTTTTTGGAAAAGTGTTTATTTCTGTATTTCAATGTTGCAACTTGCTGAAAACTGTCCACAGTGTTCCTAACATCCTGATTAAACAGTACTGAAAAAAAATTAACTTCCAGAGTGCATCAAACATGATTTAGAGCTTGTTTATGGAAAAGTGTCAATTTCTGTATTTCAACATGATTTGGAGCTTGTTTTTGGAAAAGTGTCAATTTCTGTATTTCAACATGATTTGAAGCTTGTTTTTGAAAAGTGCGTATTTCTGTATCTCAACATGATTTGGAGCTTGTTTTTGGAAAAGTGTTTATTTCTGTATTTCAATGTTGCAACTTGCTGAAAACTGTCCACAGTGTTCCTAACATCCTGATTAAACAGTACTGAAAAAAAATTAACTTCCAGAGTGCATCAAACATGATTTAGAGCTTGTTTATGGAAAAGTGTCAATTTCTGTATTTCAACATGATTTGGAGCTTGTTTTTGGAAAAGTGTTAATTTCTGTATTTCAACATGATTTGGAGCTTGTTTTTGGAAAAGTGTTTATTTCTGTATTTCAATGTTGCAACTTGCTGAAAACTGTCCACAGTGTTCCTAACATCCTGATTAAACAGTACTGAAAAAAAAATAACTTCCAGAGTGCATCAAACATGATTTAGAGCTTGTTTATGGAAAAGTGTTAATTTCTGTATTTCAACATGATTTAGAGCTTGTTTTTGGAAAAGTGTTTATTTCTGTATTTCAACATGATTTAGAGCTTGTTTTTGGAAAAGTGTTTATTTCTGTATTTCAATGTTGCAACTTGCTGAAAACTGTCCACAGTGTTCCTAACAACCTGTTTAAACAGTACTGAAAAAAATTAACTTCCAGAGTGCATCAAACATGATTTAGAGCTTGTTTATGGAAAAGTGTTTATTTCTGTATTTCAACATGATTTGGAGCTTGTTTTTGGAAAAGTGTCAATTTCTGTATTTCAACATGATTTGAAGCTTGTTTTTGGAAAAGTGTTTATTTCTTTATTTCAATGTTGCAACTTGCTGAAAACTGTCCACAGTGTTCCTAACATCCTGATTAAACAGTACTGAAAAAAAATTAACTTCCAGAGTGCATCAAACATGATTTAGAGCTTGTTTATGGAAAAGTGTCAATTTCTGTATTTCAACATGATTTGGAGCTTGTTTTTGGAAAAGTGTCAATTTCTGTATTTCAACATGATTTGAAGCTTGTTTTTGAAAAGTGCTTATTTCTGTATTTCAACATGATTTGGAGCTTGTTTTTGGAAAAGTGTCAATTTCTGTATTTCAATGTTGCAACTTGCTGAAAACTGTCCACAGTGTTCCTAACATCCTGATTAAACAGTACTGAAAAAAAATTAACTTCCATAGTGCATCAAACATGATTTAGAGCTTGTTTATGGAAAAGTGTCAATTTCTGTATTTCAACATGATTTGGAGCTTGTTTTTGGAAAAGTGTTAATTTCTGTATTTCAACATGATTTAGAGCTTGTTTTTGGAAAAGTGTTTATTTCTGTATTTCAACATGATTTAGAGCTTGTTTTTGGAAAAGTGTTTATTTCTGTATTTCAATGTTGCAACTTGCTGAAAACTGTCCACAGTGTTCCTAACATCCTGATTAAACAGTACTGAAAAAAAAATAACTTCCAGAGTGCATCAAACATGATTTAGAGCTTGTTTATGGAAAAGTGTCAATTTCTGTATTTCAACATGATTTGGAGCTTGTTTTTGGAAAAGTGTTAATTTCTGTATTTCAACATGATTTGAAGCTTGATTTTGAAAAGTGCTTATTTCTGTTTTTCAACATGATTTAGAGCTTGTTTTTGGAAAAGTGTTTATTTCTGTATTTCAATGTTGCAACTTGCTGAAAACTGTCCACAGTGTTCCTAACATCCTGATTAAACAGTACTGAAAAAAAATTAACTTCCAGAGTGCATCAAACATGATTTAGAGCTTGTTTATGGAAAAGTGTCAATTTCTGTATTTCAACATGATTTGGAGCTTGTTTTTGGAAAAGTGTCAATTTCTGTATTTCAACATGATTTGAAGCTTGTTTTTGAAAAGTGCTTATTTCTGTATCTCAACATGATTTGGAGCTTGTTTTTGGAAAAGTGTTTATTTCTGTATTTCAATGTTGCAACTTGCTGAAAACTGTCCACAGTGTTCCTAACATCCTGATTAAACAGTACTGAAAAAAAATTAACTTCCAGAGTGCATCAAACATGATTTAGAGCTTGTTTATGGAAAAGTGTCAATTTCTGTATTTCAACATGATTTGGAGCTTGTTTTTGGAAAAGTGTTAATTTCTGTATTTCAACATGATTTAGAGCTTGTTTTTGGAAAAGTGTTTATTTCTGTATTTCAACATGATTTAGAGCTTGTTTTTGGAAAAGTGTTTATTTCTGTATTTCAATGTTGCAACTTGCTGAAAACTGTCCACAGTGTTCCTAACATCCTGATTAAACAGTACTGAAAAAAAATTAACTTCCAGAGTGCATCAAACATGATTTAGAGCTTGTTTATGGAAAAGTGTTTATTTCTGTATTTCAACATGATTTGGAGCTTGTTTTTGGAAAAGTGTCAATTTCTGTATTTCAACATGATTTGAAGCTTGTTTTTGAAAAGTGCTTATTTCTGTATTTCAACATGATTTGGAGCTTGTTTTTGGAAAAGTGTTTATTTCTGTATTTCAATGTTGCAACTTGCTGAAAACTGTCCACAGTGTTCCTAACATCCTGATTAAACAGTACTGAAAAAAAATTAACTTCCAGAGTGCATCAAACATGATTTAGAGCTTGTTTATGGAAAAGTGTCAATTTCTGTATTTCAACATGATTTGGAGCTTGTTTTTGGAAAAGTGTCAATTTCTGTATTTCAACATGATTTGAAGCTTGTTTTTGAAAAGTGCTTATTTCTGTATTTCAACATGATTTGGAGCTTGTTTTTGGAAAAGTGTCAATTTCTGTATTTCAATGTTGCAACTTGCTGAAAACTGTCCACAGTGTTCCTAACATCCTGATTAAACAGTACTGAAAAAAAATTAACTTCCATAGTGCATCAAACATGATTTAGAGCTTGTTTATGGAAAAGTGTCAATTTCTGTATTTCAACATGATTTGGAGCTTGTTTTTGGAAAAGTGTTAATTTCTGTATTTCAACATGATTTAGAGCTTGTTTTTGGAAAAGTGTTTATTTCTGTATTTCAACATGATTTAGAGCTTGTTTTTGGAAAAGTGTTTATTTCTGTATTTCAATGTTGCAACTTGCTGAAAACTGTCCACAGTGTTCCTAACATCCTGATTAAACAGTACTGAAAAAAAATTAACTTCCAGAGTGCATCAAACATGATTTAGAGCTTGTTTATGGAAAAGTGTCAATTTCTGTATTTCAACATGATTTGGAGCTTGTTTTTGGAAAAGTGTTAATTTCTGTATTTCAACATGATTTAGAGCTTGTTTTTGGAAAAGTGTTTATTTCTGTATTTCAACATGATTTAGAGCTTGTTTTTGGAAAAGTGTTTATTTCTGTATTTCAATGTTGCAACTTGCTGAAAACTGTCCACAGTGTTCCTAACATCCTGATTAAACAGTACTGAAAAAAAATTAACTTCCAGAGTGCATCAAACATGATTTAGAGCTTGTTTATGGAAAAGTGTTAATTTCTGTATTTCAACATGATTTGGAGCTTGTTTTTGGAAAAGTGTCAATTTCTGTATTTCAACATGATTTGAAGCTTGTTTTTGAAAAGTGCTTATTTCTGTATTTCAACATGATTTGGAGCTTGTTTTTGGAAAAGTGTTTATTTCTGTATTTCAATGTTGCAACTTGCTGAAAACTGTCCACAGTGTTCCTAACATCCTGATTAAACAGTACTGAAAAAAAAATAACTTCCAGAGTGCATCAAACATGATTTAGAGCTTGTTTATGGAAAAGTGTTAATTTCTGTATTTCAACATGATTTAGAGCTTGTTTTTGGAAAAGTGTTTATTTCTGTATTTCAACATGATTTAGAGCTTGTTTTTGGAAAAGTGTTTATTTCTGTATTTCAATGTTGCAACTTGCTGAAAACTGTCCACAGTGTTCCTAACATCCTGATTAAACAGTACTGAAAAAAAATTAACTTCCAGAGTGCATCAAACATGATTTAGAGCTTGTTTATGGAAAAGTTTTTATTTCTGTATTTCAACATGATTTGGAGCTTGTTTTTGGAAAAGTGTTTATTTCTGTATTTCAATGTTGCAACTTGCTGAAAACTGTCCACAGTGTTCCTAACATCCTGATTAAACAGTACTGAAAAAAAAATAACTTCCAGAGTGCATCAAACATGATTTAGAGCTTGTTTATGGAAAAGTGTCAATTTCTGTATTTCAACATGATTTGGAGCTTGTTTTTGGAAAAGTGTTTATTTCTGTATTTCAATGTTGCAACTTGCTGAAAACTGTCCACAGTGTTCCTAACATCCTGATTAAACAGTGCTGAAAAAAAATTTACTTCCAGAGTGCATCAAACATGATTTAGAGCTTGTTTATGGAAAAGTTTTTATTTCTGTATTTCAACATGATTTGGAGCTTGTTTTTGGAAAAGTGTTTATTTCTGTATTTCAATGTTGCAACTTGCTGAAAACTGTCCACAGTGTTCCTAACATCCTGATTAAACAGTACTGAAAAAAAAATAACTTCCAGAGTGCATCAAACATGATTTAGAGCTTGTTTATGGAAAAGTGTCAATTTCTGTATTTCAACATGATTTGGAGCTTGTTTTTGGAAAAGTGTCAATTTCTGTATTTCAACATGATTTGAAGCTTGTTTTTGAAAAGTGCTTATTTCTGTATCTCAACATGATTTGGAGCTTGTTTTTGGAAAAGTGTTTATTTCTGTATTTCAACATGATTTAGAGCTTGTTTTTGGAAAAGTGTTTATTTCTGTATTTCAATGTTGCAACTTGCTGAAAACTGTCCACAGTGTTCCTAACATCCTGATTAAACAGTACTGAAAAAAAAATAACTTCCAGAGTGCATCAAACATGATTTAGAGCTTGTTTATGGAAAAGTGTTAATTTCTGTATTTCAACATGATTTAGAGCTTGTTTTTGGAAAAGTGTTTATTTCTGTATTTCAACATGATTTAGAGCTTGTTTTTGGAAAAGTGTTTATTTCTGTATTTCAATGTTGCAACTTGCTGAAAACTGTCCACAGTGTTCCTAACATCCTGATTAAACAGTACTGAAAAAAAATTTACTTCCAGAGTGCATCAAACATGATTTAGAGCTTGTTTATGGAAAAGTTTTTATTTCTGTATTTCAACATGATTTGGAGCTTGTTTTTGGAAAAGTGTTTATTTCTGTATTTCAATGTTGCAACTTGCTGAAAACTGTCCACAGTGTTCCTAACATCCTGATTAAACAGTACTGAAAAAAAAATAACTTCCAGAGTGCATCAAACATGATTTAGAGCTTGTTTATGGAAAAGTGTTAATTTCTGTATTTCAACATGATTTAGAGCTTGTTTTTGGAAAAGTGTTTATTTCTGTATTTCAACATGATTTAGAGCTTGTTTTTGGAAAAGTGTTTATTTCTGTATTTCAATGTTGCAACTTGCTGAAAACTGTCCACAGTGTTCCTAACATCCTGATTAAACAGTACTGAAAAAAAATTAACTTCCAGAGTGCATCAAACATGATTTAGAGCTTGTTTATGGAAAAGTGTTTATTTCTGTATTTCAACATGATTTGGAGCTTGTTTTTGGAAAAGTGTCAATTTCTGTATTTCAACATGATTTGAAGCTTGTTTTTGGAAAAGTGTTTATTTCTGTATTTCAATGTTGCAACTTGCTGAAAACTGTCCACAGTGTTCCTAACATCCTGATTAAACAGTACTGAAAAAAAATTAACTTCCAGAGTGCATCAAACATGATTTAGAGCTTGTTTATGGAAAAGTGTCAATTTCTGTATTTCAACATGATTTGGAGCTTGTTTTTGGAAAAGTGTCAATTTCTGTATTTCAACATGATTTGAAGCTTGTTTTTGAAAAGTGCTTATTTCTGTATTTCAACATGATTTGGAGCTTGTTTTTGGAAAAGTGTTTATTTCTGTATTTCAATGTTGCAACTTGCTGAAAACTGTCCACAGTGTTCCTAACATCCTGATTAAACAGTACTGAAAAAAAATTAACTTCCATAGTGCATCAAACATGATTTAGAGCTTGTTTATGGAAAAGTGTCAATTTCTGTATTTCAACATGATTTGGAGCTTGTTTTTGGAAAAGTGTTAATTTCTGTATTTCAACATGATTTAGAGCTTGTTTTTGGAAAAGTGTTTATTTCTGTATTTCAACATGATTTAGAGCTTGTTTTTGGAAAAGTGTTTATTTCTGTATTTCAATGTTGCAACTTGCTGAAAACTGTCCACAGTGTTCCTAACATCCTGATTAAACAGTACTGAAAAAAAAATAACTTCCAGAGTGCATCAAACATGATTTAGAGCTTGTTTATGGAAAAGTGTTAATTTCTGTATTTCAACATGATTTGGAGCTTGTTTTTGGAAAAGTGTCAATTTCTGTATTTCAACATGATTTGAAGCTTGTTTTTGAAAAGTGCTTATTTCTGTATCTCAACATGATTTGGAGCTTGTTTTTGGAAAAGTGTTTATTTCTGTATTTCAACATGATTTAGAGCTTGTTTTTGGAAAAGTGTTTATTTCTGTATTTCAATGTTGCAACTTGCTGAAAACTGTCCACAGTGTTCCTAACATCCTGATTAAACAGTACTGAAAAAAAAATAACTTCCAGAGTGCATCAAACATGATTTAGAGCTTGTTTATGGAAAAGTGTTAATTTCTGTATTTCAACATGATTTAGAGCTTGTTTTTGGAAAAGTGTTTATTTCTGTATTTCAACATGATTTAGAGCTTGTTTTTGGAAAAGTGTTTATTTCTGTATTTCAATGTTGCAACTTGCTGAAAACTGTCCACAGTGTTCCTAACATCCTGATTAAACAGTACTGAAAAAAAATTTACTTCCAGAGTGCATCAAACATGATTTAGAGCTTGTTTATGGAAAAGTTTTTATTTCTGTATTTCAACATGATTTGGAGCTTGTTTTTGGAAAAGTGTTTATTTCTGTATTTCAATGTTGCAACTTGCTGAAAACTGTCCACAGTGTTCCTAACATCCTGATTAAACAGTACTGAAAAAAAAATAACTTCCAGAGTGCATCAAACATGATTTAGAGCTTGTTTATGGAAAAGTGTTAATTTCTGTATTTCAACATGATTTAGAGCTTGTTTTTGGAAAAGTGTTTATTTCTGTATTTCAACATGATTTAGAGCTTGTTTTTGGAAAAGTGTTTATTTCTGTATTTCAATGTTGCAACTTGCTGAAAACTGTCCACAGTGTTCCTAACATCCTGATTAAACAGTACTGAAAAAAAATTAACTTCCAGAGTGCATCAAACATGATTTAGAGCTTGTTTATGGAAAAGTGTTTATTTCTGTATTTCAACATGATTTGGAGCTTGTTTTTGGAAAAGTGTCAATTTCTGTATTTCAACATGATTTGAAGCTTGTTTTTGGAAAAGTGTTTATTTCTGTATTTCAATGTTGCAACTTGCTGAAAACTGTCCACAGTGTTCCTAACATCCTGATTAAACAGTACTGAAAAAAAATTAACTTCCAGAGTGCATCAAACATGATTTAGAGCTTGTTTATGGAAAAGTGTCAATTTCTGTATTTCAACATGATTTGGAGCTTGTTTTTGGAAAAGTGTCAATTTCTGTATTTCAACATGATTTGAAGCTTGTTTTTGAAAAGTGCTTATTTCTGTATTTCAACATGATTTGGAGCTTGTTTTTGGAAAAGTGTTTATTTCTGTATTTCAATGTTGCAACTTGCTGAAAACTGTCCACAGTGTTCCTAACATCCTGATTAAACAGTACTGAAAAAAAATTAACTTCCAGAGTGCATCAAACATGATTTAGAGCTTGTTTATGGAAAAGTGTCAATTTCTGTATTTCAACATGATTTGGAGCTTGTTTTTGGAAAAGTGTTAATTTCTGTATTTCAACATGATTTAGAGCTTGTTTTTGGAAAAGTGTTTATTTCTGTATTTCAACATGATTTAGAGCTTGTTTTTGGAAAAGTGTTTATTTCTGTATTTCAATGTTGCAACTTGCTGAAAACTGTCCACAGTGTTCCTAACATCCTGATTAAACAGTACTGAAAAAAAATTAACTTCCAGAGTGCATCAAACATGATTTAGAGCTTGTTTATGGAAAAGTGTTTATTTCTGTATTTCAACATGATTTGGAGCTTGTTTTTGGAAAAGTGTCAATTTCTGTATTTCAACATGATTTGAAGCTTGTTTTTGAAAAGTGCTTATTTCTGTATTTCAACATGATTTGGAGCTTGTTTTTGGAAAAGTGTTTATTTCTGTATTTCAATGTTGCAACTTGCTGAAAACTGTCCACAGTGTTCCTAACATCCTGATTAAACAGTACTGAAAAAAAATTAACTTCCAGAGTGCATCAAACATGATTTAGAGCTTGTTTATGGAAAAGTGTCAATTTCTGTATTTCAACATGATTTGGAGCTTGTTTTTGGAAAAGTGTCAATTTCTGTATTTCAACATGATTTGAAGCTTGTTTTTGAAAAGTGCTTATTTCTGTATTTCAACATGATTTGGAGCTTGTTTTTGGAAAAGTGTTTATTTCTGTATTTCAATGTTGCAACTTGCTGAAAACTGTCCACAGTGTTCCTAACATCCTGATTAAACAGTACTGAAAAAAAATTAACTTCCAGAGTGCATCAAACATGATTTAGAGCTTGTTTATGGAAAAGTGTCAATTTCTGTATTTCAACATGATTTGGAGCTTGTTTTTGGAAAAGTGTCAATTTCTGTATTTCAACATGATTTAGAGCTTGTTTTTGGAAAAGTGCTTATTTCTGTATTTCAACATGATTTGGAGCTTGTTTTTGGAAAAGTGTTTATTTCTGTATTTCAATGTTGCAACTTGCTGAAAACTGTCCACAGTGTTCCTAACATCCTGATTAAACAGTACTGAAAAAAAATTAACTTCCAGAGTGCATCAAACATGATTTAGAGCTTGTTTATGGAAAAGTGTCAATTTCTGTATTTCAACATGATTTGGAGCTTGTTTTTGGAAAAGTGTTAATTTCTGTATTTCAACATGATTTAGAGCTTGTTTTTGGAAAAGTGTTTATTTCTGTATTTCAACATGATTTAGAGCTTGTTTTTGGAAAAGTGTTTATTTCTGTATTTCAATGTTGCAACTTGCTGAAAACTGTCCACAGTGTTCCTAACATCCTGATTAAACAGTACTGAAAAAAAATTAACTTCCAGAGTGCATCAAACATGATTTAGAGCTTGTTTATGGAAAAGTGTTTATTTCTGTATTTCAACATGATTTGGAGCTTGTTTTTGGAAAAGTGTCAATTTCTGTATTTCAACATGATTTGAAGCTTGTTTTTGAAAAGTGCTTATTTCTGTATTTCAACATGATTTGGAGCTTGTTTTTGGAAAAGTGTTTATTTCTGTATTTCAATGTTGCAACTTGCTGAAAACTGTCCACAGTGTTCCTAACATCGTGATTAAACAGTACTGAAAAAAAAATAACTTCCAGAGTGCATCAAACATGATTTAGAGCTTGTTTATGGAAAAGTGTTAATTTCTGTATTTCAACATGATTTAGAGCTTGTTTTTGGAAAAGTGTTTATTTCTGTATTTCAACATGATTTAGAGCTTGTTTTTGGAAAAGTGTTTATTTCTGTATTTCAATGTTGCAACTTGCTGAAAACTGTCCACAGTGTTCCTAACATCCTGATTAAACAGTACTGAAAAAAAATTAACTTCCAGAGTGCATCAAACATGATTTAGAGCTTGTTTATGGAAAAGTTTTTATTTCTGTATTTCAACATGATTTGGAGCTTGTTTTTGGAAAAGTGTTTATTTCTGTATTTCAATGTTGCAACTTGCTGAAAACTGTCCACAGTGTTCCTAACATCCTGATTAAACAGTGCTGAAAAAAAATTTACTTCCAGAGTGCATCAAACATGATTTAGAGCTTGTTTATGGAAAAGTTTTTATTTCTGTATTTCAACATGATTTGGAGCTTGTTTTTGGAAAAGTGTTTATTTCTGTATTTCAATGTTGCAACTTGCTGAAAACTGTCCACAGTGTTCCTAACATCCTGATTAAACAGTACTGAAAAAAAAATAACTTCCAGAGTGCATCAAACATGATTTAGAGCTTGTTTATGGAAAAGTGTCAATTTCTGTATTTCAACATGATTTGGAGCTTGTTTTTGGAAAAGTGTCAATTTCTGTATTTCAACATGATTTGAAGCTTGTTTTTTAAAAGTGCTTATTTCTGTATTTCAACATGATTTGGAGCTTGTTTTTGGAAAAGTGTTTATTTCTGTATTTCAACATGATTTAGAGCTTGTTTTTGGAAAAGTGTTTATTTCTGTATTTCAATGTTGCAACTTGCTGAAAACTGTCCACAGTGTTCCTAACATCCTGATTAAACAGTACTGAAAAAAAATTAACTTCCAGAGTGCATCAAACATGATTTAGAGCTTGTTTATGGAAAAGTGTTAATTTCTGTATTTCAACATGATTTAGAGCTTGTTTTTGGAAAAGTGTTTATTTCTGTATTTCAACATGATTTAGAGCTTGTTTTTGGAAAAGTGTTTATTTCTGTATTTCAATGTTGCAACTTGCTGAAAACTGTCCACAGTGTTCCTAACATCCTGATTAAACAGTACTGAAAAAAAATTTACTTCCAGAGTGCATCAAACATGATTTAGAGCTTGTTTATGGAAAAGTTTTTATTTCTGTATTTCAACATGATTTGGAGCTTGTTTTTGGAAAAGTGTTTATTTCTGTATTTCAATGTTGCAACTTGCTGAAAACTGTCCACAGTGTTCCTAACATCCTGATTAAACAGTACTGAAAAAAAAATAACTTCCAGAGTGCATCAAACATGATTTAGAGCTTGTTTATGGAAAAGTGTTAATTTCTGTATTTCAACATGATTTAGAGCTTGTTTTTGGAAAAGTGTTTATTTCTGTATTTCAACATGATTTAGAGCTTGTTTTTGGAAAAGTGTTTATTTCTGTATTTCAATGTTGCAACTTGCTGAAAACTGTCCACAGTGTTCCTAACATCCTGATTAAACAGTACTGAAAAAAAATTAACTTCCAGAGTGCATCAAACATGATTTAGAGCTTGTTTATGGAAAAGTGTTTATTTCTGTATTTCAATGTTGCAACTTGCTGAAAACTGTCCACAGTGTTCCTAACATCTGATTAAACAGTACTGAAAAAAAATAACTTCCAGAGTGCATCAAACATGATTTAGAGCTTGTTTATGGAAAAGTGTTAATTTCTGTATTTCAACATGATTTAGAGCTTGTTTTTGGAAAAGTGTTTATTTCTGTATTTCAACATGATTTAGAGCTTGTTTTTGGAAAAGTGTTTATTTCTGTATTTCAATGTTGCAACTTGCTGAAAACTGTCCACAGTGTTCCTAACATCCTGATTAAACAGTACTGAAAAAAAATTAACTTCCAGAGTGCATCAAACATGATTTAGAGCTTGTTTATGGAAAAGTGTTAATTTCTGTATTTCAACATGATTTAGAGCTTGTTTTTGGAAAAGTGTTTATTTCTGTATTTCAACATGATTTGGAGCTTGTTTTTGGAAAAGTGTTTATTTCTGTATTTCAATGTTGCAACTTGCTGAAAACTGTCCACAGTGTTCCTAACATCCTGATTAAACAGTACTGAAAAAAAAATAACTTCCAGAGTGCATCAAACATGATTTAGAGCTTGTTTATGGAAAAGTGTTAATTTCTGTATTTCAACATGATTTAGAGCTTGTTTTTGGAAAAGTGTTTATTTCTGTATTTCAACATGATTTAGAGCTTGTTTTTGGAAAAGTGTTTATTTCTGTATTTCAATGTTGCAACTTGCTGAAAACTGTCCACAGTGTTCCTAACATCCTGATTAAACAGTACTGAAAAAAAATTAACTTCCAGAGTGCATCAAACATGATTTAGAGCTTGTTTATGGAAAAGTTTTTATTTCTGTATTTCAACATGATTTGGAGCTTGTTTTTGGAAAAGTGTTTATTTCTGTATTTCAATGTTGCAACTTGCTGAAAACTGTCCACAGTGTTCCTAACATCCTGATTAAACAGTACTGAAAAAAAAATAACTTCCAGAGTGCATCAAACATGATTTAGAGCTTGTTTATGGAAAAGTGTTAATTTCTGTATTTCAACATGATTTAGAGCTTGTTTTTGGAAAAGTGTTTATTTCTGTATTTCAACATGATTTAGAGCTTGTTTTTGGAAAAGTGTTTATTTCTGTATTTCAATGTTGCAACTTGCTGAAAACTGTCCACAGTGTTCCTAACATCCTGATTAAACAGTACTGAAAAAAATTAACTTCCAGAGTGCATCAAACATGATTTAGAGCTTGTTTATGGAAAAGTGTTTATTTCTGTATTTCAACATGATTTGGAGCTTGTTTTTGGAAAAGTGTCAATTTCTGTATTTCAACATGATTTGAAGCTTGTTTTTGGAAAAGTGTTTATTTCTTTATTTCAATGTTGCAACTTGCTGAAAACTGTCCACAGTGTTCCTAACATCCTGATTAAACAGTACTGAAAAAAAATTAACTTCCAGAGTGCATCAAACATGATTTAGAGCTTGTTTATGGAAAAGTGTCAATTTCTGTATTTCAACATGATTTGGAGCTTGTTTTTGGAAAAGTGTCAATTTCTGTATTTCAACATGATTTGAAGCTTGTTTTTGAAAAGTGCTTATTTCTGTATTTCAACATGATTTGGAGCTTGTTTTTGGAAAAGTGTCAATTTCTGTATTTCAATGTTGCAACTTGCTGAAAACTGTCCACAGTGTTCCTAACATCCTGATTAAACAGTACTGAAAAAAAATTAACTTCCATAGTGCATCAAACATGATTTAGAGCTTGTTTATGGAAAAGTGTCAATTTCTGTATTTCAACATGATTTAGAGCTTGTTTTTGGAAAAGTGTTTATTTCTGTATTTCAATGTTGCAACTTGCTGAAAACTGTCCACAGTGTTCCTAACATCCTGATTAAACAGTACTGAAAAAAAATTTACTTCCAGAGTGCATCAAACATGATTTAGAGCTTGTTTATGGAAAAGTTTTTATTTCTGTATTTCAACATGATTTGGAGCTTGTTTTTGGAAAAGTGTTTATTTCTGTATTTCAATGTTGCAACTTGCTGAAAACTGTCCACAGTGTTCCTAACATCCTGATTAAACAGTACTGAAAAAAAAATAACTTCCAGAGTGCATCAAACATGATTTAGAGCTTGTTTATGGAAAAGTGTTAATTTCTGTATTTCAACATGATTTAGAGCTTGTTTTTGGAAAAGTGTTTATTTCTGTATTTCAACATGATTTAGAGCTTGTTTTTGGAAAAGTGTTTATTTCTGTATTTCAATGTTGCAACTTGCTGAAAACTGTCCACAGTGTTCCTAACATCCTGATTAAACAGTACTGAAAAAAAATTAACTTCCAGAGTGCATCAAACATGATTTAGAGCTTGTTTATGGAAAAGTTTTTATTTCTGTATTTCAACATGATTTGGAGCTTGTTTTTGGAAAAGTGTTTATTTCTGTATTTCAATGTTGCAACTTGCTGAAAACTGTCCACAGTGTTCCTAACATCCTGATTAAACAGTACTGAAAAAAAATTTACTTCCAGAGTGCATCAAACATGATTTAGAGCTTGTTTATGGAAAAGTTTTTATTTCTGTATTTCAACATGATTTGGAGCTTGTTTTTGGAAAAGTGTTTATTTCTGTATTTCAATGTTGCAACTTGCTGAAAACTGTCCACAGTGTTCCTAACATCCTGATTAAACAGTACTGAAAAAAAAATTAACTTCCAGAGTGCATCAAACATGATTTAGAGCTTGTTTATGGAAAAGTGTTTATTTCTGTATTTCAACATGATTTGGAGCTTGTTTTTGGAAAAGTGTTTATTTCTGTATTTCAATGTTGCAACTTGCTGAAAACTGTCCACAGTGTTCCTAACATCCTGATTAAACAGTGCTGAAAAAAAATTTACTTCCAGAGTGCATCAAACATGATTTAGAGCTTGTTTATGGAAAAGTTTTTATTTCTGTATTTCAACATGATTTGGAGCTTGTTTTTGGAAAAGTGTTTATTTCTGTATTTCAATGTTGCAACTTGCTGAAAACTGTCCACAGTGTTCCTAACATCCTGATTAAACAGTACTGAAAAAAAAATAACTTCCAGAGTGCATCAAACATGATTTAGAGCTTGTTTATGGAAAAGTGTCAATTTCTGTATTTCAACATGATTTGGAGCTTGTATTTGGAAAAGTGTTAATTTCTGTATTTCAACATGATTTAGAGCTTGTTTTTGGAAAAGTGTTTATTTCTGTATTTCAACATGATTTGGAGCTTGTTTTTGGAAAAGTGTTTATTTCTGTATTTCAATGTTGCAACTTGCTGAAAACTGTCCACAGTGTTCCTAACATCCTGATTAAACAGTACTGAAAAAAAAATAACTTCCAGAGTGCATCAAACATGATTTAGAGCTTGTTTATGGAAAAGTGTTAATTTCTGTATTTCAACATGATTTAGAGCTTGTTTTTGGAAAAGTGTTTATTTCTGTATTTCAACATGATTTAGAGCTTGTTTTTGGAAAAGTGTTTATTTCTGTATTTCAATGTTGCAACTTGCTGAAAACTGTCCACAGTGTTCCTAACATCCTGTTTAAACAGTACTGAAAAAAATTAACTTCCAGAGTGCATCAAACATGATTTAGAGCTTGTTTATGGAAAAGTGTTTATTTCTGTATTTCAACATGATTTGGAGCTTGTTTTTGGAAAAGTGTCAATTTCTGTATTTCAACATGATTTGAAGCTTGTTTTTGGAAAAGTGTTTATTTCTTTATTTCAATGTTGCAACTTGCTGAAAACTGTCCACAGTGTTCCTAACATCCTGATTAAACAGTACTGAAAAAAAATTAACTTCCAGAGTGCATCAAACATGATTTAGAGCTTGTTTATGGAAAAGTGTCAATTTCTGTATTTCAACATGATTTGGAGCTTGTTTTTGGAAAAGTGTCAATTTCTGTATTTCAACATGATTTGAAGCTTGTTTTTGAAAAGTGCTTATTTCTGTATTTCAACATGATTTGGAGCTTGTTTTTGGAAAAGTGTCAATTTCTGTATTTCAATGTTGCAACTTGCTGAAAACTGTCCACAGTGTTCCTAACATCCTGATTAAACAGTACTGAAAAAAAATTAACTTCCATAGTGCATCAAACATGATTTAGAGCTTGTTTATGGAAAAGTGTCAATTTCTGTATTTCAACATGATTTAGAGCTTGTTTTTGGAAAAGTGTTTATTTCTGTATTTCAATGTTGCAACTTGCTGAAAACTGTCCACAGTGTTCCTAACATCCTGATTAAACAGTACTGAAAAAAAATTTACTTCCAGAGTGCATCAAACATGATTTAGAGCTTGTTTATGGAAAAGTTTTTATTTCTGTATTTCAACATGATTTGGAGCTTGTTTTTGGAAAAGTGTTTATTTCTGTATTTCAATGTTGCAACTTGCTGAAAACTGTCCACAGTGTTCCTAACATCCTGATTAAACAGTACTGAAAAAAAAATAACTTCCAGAGTGCATCAAACATGATTTAGAGCTTGTTTATGGAAAAGTGTTAATTTCTGTATTTCAACATGATTTAGAGCTTGTTTTTGGAAAAGTGTTTATTTCTGTATTTCAACATGATTTAGAGCTTGTTTTTGGAAAAGTGTTTATTTCTGTATTTCAATGTTGCAACTTGCTGAAAACTGTCCACAGTGTTCCTAACATCCTGATTAAACAGTACTGAAAAAAAATTAACTTCCAGAGTGCATCAAACATGATTTAGAGCTTGTTTATGGAAAAGTGTTTATTTCTGTATTTCAACATGATTTGGAGCTTGTTTTTGGAAAAGTGTTTATTTCTGTATTTCAATGTTGCAACTTGCTGAAAACTGTCCACAGTGTTCCTAACATCCTGATTAAACAGTACTGAAAAAAAATTTACTTCCAGAGTGCATCAAACATGATTTAGAGCTTGTTTATGGAAAAGTTTTTATTTCTGTATTTCAACATGATTTGGAGCTTGTTTTTGGAAAAGTGTTTATTTCTGTATTTCAATGTTGCAACTTGCTGAAAACTGTCCACAGTGTTCCTAACATCCTGATTAAACAGTACTGAAAAAAAATTAACTTCCAGAGTGCATCAAACATGATTTAGAGCTTGTTTATGGAAAAGTGTTTATTTCTGTATTTCAACATGATTTGGAGCTTGTTTTTGGAAAAGTGTTTATTTCTGTATTTCAATGTTGCAACTTGCTGAAAACTGTCCACAGTGTTCCTAACATCCTGATTAAACAGTGCTGAAAAAAAATTTACTTCCAGAGTGCATCAAACATGATTTAGAGCTTGTTTATGGAAAAGTTTTTATTTCTGTATTTCAACATGATTTGGAGCTTGTTTTTGGAAAAGTGTTTATTTCTGTATTTCAATGTTGCAACTTGCTGAAAACTGTCCACAGTGTTCCTAACATCCTGATTAAACAGTACTGAAAAAAAATTAACTTCCAGAGTGCATCAAACATGATTTAGAGCTTGTTTATGGAAAAGTGTCAATTTCTGTATTTCAACATGATTTGGAGCTTGTTTTTGGAAAAGTGTTAATTTCTGTATTTCAACATGATTTAGAGCTTGTTTTTGGAAAAGTGTTTATTTCTGTATTTCAACATGATTTAGAGCTTGTTTTTGGAAAAGTGTTTATTTCTGTATTTCAATGTTGCAACTTGCTGAAAACTGTCCACAGTGTTCCTAACATCCTGATTAAACAGTACTGAAAAAAAATTAACTTCCAGAGTGCATCAAACATGATTTAGAGCTTGTTTATGGAAAAGTGTCAATTTCTGTATTTCAACATGATTTGGAGCTTGTTTTTGGAAAAGTGTTAATTTCTGTATTTCAACATGATTTGAGAGCTTGTTTTTGGAAAAGTGCTTATTTCTGTATTTCAACATGATTTAGAGCTTGTTTTTGGAAAAGTGTTTATTTCTGTATTTCAATGTTGCAACTTGCTGAAAACTGTCCACAGTGTTCCTAACATCCTGATTAAACAGTACTGAAAAAAAATTAACTTCCAGAGTGCATCAAACATGATTTAGAGCTTGTTTATGGAAAAGTGTTAATTTCTGTATTTCAACATGATTTAGAGCTTGTTTTTGGAAAAGTGTTTATTTCTGTATTTCAACATGATTTAGAGCTTGTTTTTGGAAAAGTGTTTATTTCTGTATTTCAATGTTGCAACTTGCTGAAAACTGTCCACAGTGTTCCTAACATCCTGATTAAACAGTACTGAAAAAAAATTAACTTCCAGAGTGCATCAAACATGATTTAGAGCTTGTTTATGGAAAAGTGTTAATTTCTGTATTTCAACATGATTTGGAGCTTGTTTTTGGAAAAGTGTCAATTTCTGTATTTCAACATGATTTGAGAGCTTGTTTTTGGAAAAGTGTTTATTTCTGTATTTCAATGTTGCAACTTGCTGAAAACTGTCCACAGTGTTCCTAACATCCTGATTAAACAGTACTGAAAAAAAATTAACTTCCAGAGTGCATCAAACATGATTTAGAGCTTGTTTATGGAAAAGTGTCAATTTCTGTATTTCAACATGATTTGGAGCTTGTTTTTGGAAAAGTGTCAATTTCTGTATTTCAACATGATTTAGAGCTTGTTTTTGGAAAAGTGTTTATTTCTGTATTTCAACATGATTTAGAGCTTGTTTTTGGAAAAGTGTTTATTTCTGTATTTCAATGTTGCAACTTGCTGAAAACTGTCCACAGTGTTCCTAACATCCTGATTAAACAGTACTGAAAAAAAATTAACTTCCAGAGTGCATCAAACATGATTTAGAGCTTGTTTATGGAAAAGTGTTAATTTCTGTATTTCAACATGATTTGGAGCTTGTTTTTGGAAAAGTGTCAATTTCTGTATTTCAACATGATTTGAAGCTTGTTTTTGGAAAAGTGTTTATTTCTGTATTTCAATGTTGCAACTTGCTGAAAACTGTCCACAGTGTTCCTAACATCCTGATTAAACAGTACTGAAAAAAAATTAACTTCCAGAGTGCATCAAACATGATTTAGAGCTTGTTTATGGAAAAGTGTCAATTTCTGTATTTCAACATGATTTGGAGCTTGTTTTTGGAAAAGTGTCAATTTCTGTATTTCAACATGATTTGAAGCTTGTTTTTGAAAAGTGCTTATTTCTGTATTTCAACATGATTTAGAGCTTGTTTTTGGAAAAGTGTTTATTTCTGTATTTCAATGTTGCAACTTGCTGAAAACTGTCCACAGTGTTCCTAACATCCTGATTAAACAGTACTGAAAAAAAATTAACTTCCAGAGTGCATCAAACATGATTTAGAGCTTGTTTATGGAAAAGTGTCAATTTCTGTATTTCAACATGATTTGGAGCTTGTTTTTGGAAAAGTGTCAATTTCTGTATTTCAACATGATTTAGAGCTTGTTTTTGGAAAAGTGTTTATTTCTGTATTTCAACATGATTTAGAGCTTGTTTTTGGAAAAGTGTTTATTTCTGTATTTCAATGTTGCAACTTGCTGAAAACTGTCCACAGTGTTCCTAACATCCTGATTAAACAGTACTGAAAAAAAATTAACTTCCAGAGTGCATCAAACATGATTTAGAGCTTGTTTATGGAAAAGTGTTTATTTCTGTATTTCAACATGATTTGGAGCTTGTTTTTGGAAAAGTGTTTATTTCTGTATTTCAATGTTGCAACTTGCTGAAAACTGTCCACAGTGTTCCTAACATCCTGATTAAACAGTACTGAAAAAAAATTAACTTCCAGAGTGCATCAAACATGATTTAGAGCTTGTTTATGGAAAAGTGTTAATTTCTGTATTTCAACATGATTTGGAGCTTGTTTTTGGAAAAGTGTTAATTTCTGTATTTCAACATGATTTGAGAGCTTGTTTTTGGAAAAGTGTTTATTTCTGTATTTCAATGTTGCAACTTGCTGAAAACTGTCCACAGTGTTCCTAACATCCTGATTAAACAGTACTGAAAAAAAATTAACTTCCATAGTGCATCAAACATGATTTAGAGCTTGTTTATGGAAAAGTGTCAATTTCTGTATTTCAACATGATTTGGAGCTTGTTTTTGGAAAAGTGTCAATTTCTGTATTTCAACATGATTTGAAGCTTGTTTTTGAAAAGTGCTTATTTCTGTATTTCAACATGATTTAGAGCTTGTTTTTGGAAAAGTGTTTATTTCTGTATTTCAATGTTGCAACTTGCTGAAAACTGTCCACAGTGTTCCTAACATCCTGATTAAACAGTACTGAAAAAAAATTAACTTCCAGAGTGCATCAAACATGATTTAGAGCTTGTTTATGGAAAAGTGTCAATTTCTGTATTTCAACATGATTTGGAGCTTGTTTTTGGAAAAGTGTTTATTTCTGTATTTCAATGTTGCAACTTGCTGAAAACTGTCCACAGTGTTCCTAACATCCTGATTAAACAGTACTGAAAAAAAATTAACTTCCAGAGTGCATCAAACATGATTTAGAGCTTGTTTATGGAAAAGTGTTTATTTTTGTATTTCAATGTTGCAACTTGCTGAAAACTGTCCACAGTGTTCCTAACATCCTGATTAAACAGTACTGAAAAAAAATTAACTTCCATAGTGCATCAAACATGATTTAGAGCTTGTTTATGGAAAAGTGTCAATTTCTGTATTTCAACATGATTTGGAGCTTGTTTTTGGAAAAGTGTAAATTTCTGTATTTCAACATGATTTGAAGCTTGATTTTGAAAAGTGCTTATTTCTGTTTTTCAACATGATTTAGAGCTTGTTTTTGGAAAAGTGTTTATTTCTGTATTTCAATGTTGCAACTTGCTGAAAACTGTCCACAGTGTTCCTAACATCCTGATTAAACAGTACTGAAAAAAAATTAACTTCCAGAGTGCATCAAACATGATTTAGAGCTTGTTTATGGAAAAGTGTCAATTTCTGTATTTCAACATGATTTGGAGCTTGTTTTTGGAAAAGTGTCAATTTCTGTATTTCAACATGATTTGAAGCTTGTTTTTGAAAAGTGCTTATTTCTGTATTTCAACATGATTTGGAGCTTGTTTTTGGAAAAGTGTTTATTTCTGTATTTCAATGTTGCAACTTGCTGAAAACTGTCCACAGTGTTCCTAACATCCTGATTAAACAGTACTGAAAAAAAATTAACTTCCAGAGTGCATCAAACATGATTTAGAGCTTGTTTATGGAAAAGTGTCAATTTCTGTATTTCAACATGATTTGGAGCTTGTTTTTGGAAAAGTGTCAATTTCTGTATTTCAACATGATTTGAAGCTTGTTTTTGAAAAGTGCTTATTTCTGTATTTCAACATGATTTGGAGCTTGTTTTTGGAAAAGTGTTTATTTCTGTATTTCAATGTTGCAACTTGCTGAAAACTGTCCACAGTGTTCCTAACATCCTGATTAAACAGTACTGAAAAAAAATTAACTTCCAGAGTGCATCAAACATGATTTAGAGCTTGTTTATGGAAAAGTGTCAATTTCTGTATTTCAACATGATTTGGAGCTTGTTTTTGGAAAAGTGTTAATTTCTGTATTTCAACATGATTTAGAGCTTGTTTTTGGAAAAGTGTTTATTTCTGTATTTCAACATGATTTAGAGCTTGTTTTTGGAAAAGTGTTTATTTCTGTATTTCAATGTTGCAACTTGCTGAAAACTGTCCACAGTGTTCCTAACATCCTGATTAAACAGTACTGAAAAAAAATTAACTTCCAGAGTGCATCAAACATGATTTAGAGCTTGTTTATGGAAAAGTGTTAATTTCTGTATTTCAACATGATTTGGAGCTTGTTTTTGGAAAAGTGTTTATTTCTGTATTTCAATGTTGCAACTTGCTGAAAACTGTCCACAGTGTTCCTAACATCCTGATTAAACAGTACTGAAAAAAAATAACTTCCAGAGTGCATCAAACATGATTTAGAGCTTGTTTATGGAAAAGTGTCAATTTCTGTATTTCAACATGATTTGGAGCTTGTTTTTGGAAAAGTGTCAATTTCTGTATTTCAACATGATTTGAAGCTTGTTTTTGAAAAGTGCTTATTTCTGTATTTCAACATGATTTAGAGCTTGTTTTTGGAAAAGTGTTTATTTCTGTATTTCAATGTTGCAACTTGCTGAAAACTGTCCACAGTGTTCCTAACATCCTGATTAAACAGTACTGAAAAAAAATTAACTTCCAGAGTGCATCAAACATGATTTAGAGCTTGTTTATGGAAAAGTGTCAATTTCTGTATTTCAACATGATTTGGAGCTTGTTTTTGGAAAAGTGTTAATTTCTGTATTTCAACATGATTTAGAGCTTGTTTTTGGAAAAGTGTTTATTTCTGTATTTCAACATGATTTGGAGCTTGTTTTTGGAAAAGTGTTTATTTCTGTATTTCAATGTTGCAACTTGCTGAAAACTGTCCACAGTGTTCCTAACATCCTGATTAAACAGTACTGAAAAAAAATTAACTTCCAGAGTGCATCAAACATGATTTAGAGCTTGTTTATGGAAAAGTTTTTATTTCTGTATTTCAACATGATTTGGAGCTTGTTTTTGGAAAAGTGTTTATTTCTGTATTTCAATGTTGCAACTTGCTGAAAACTGTCCACAGTGTTCCTAACATCCTGATTAAACAGTACTGAAAAAAAATTAACTTCCAGAGTGCATCAAACATGATTTAGAGCTTGTTTATGGAAAAGTGTTAATTTCTGTATTTCAACATGATTTAGAGCTTGTTTTTGGAAAAGTGTTTATTTCTGTATTTCAACATGATTTAGAGCTTGTTTTTGGAAAAGTGTTTATTTCTGTATTTCAATGTTGCAACTTGCTGAAAACTGTCCACAGTGTTCCTAACATCCTGATTAAACAGTACTGAAAAAAAATTAACTTCCAGAGTGCATCAAACATGATTTAGAGCTTGTTTATGGAAAAGTGTTTATTTCTGTATTTCAACATGATTTGGAGCTTGTTTTTGGAAAAGTGTCAATTTCTGTATTTCAACATGATTTGGAGCTTGTTTTTGGAAAAGTGTCAATTTCTGTATTTCAACATGATTTGAAGCTTGTTTTTGAAAAGTGCTTATTTCTGTATTTCAACATGATTTGGAGCTTGTTTTTGGAAAAGTGTTTATTTCTGTATTTCAATGTTGCAACTTGCTGAAAACTGTCCACAGTGTTCCTAACATCCTGATTAAACAGTACTGAAAAAAAATTAACTTCCAGAGTGCATCAAACATGATTTAGAGCTTGTTTATGGAAAAGTGTCAATTTCTGTATTTCAACATGATTTGGAGCTTGTTTTTGGAAAAGTGTTAATTTCTGTATTTCAACATGATTTAGAGCTTGTTTTTGGAAAAGTGTTTATTTCTGTATTTCAACATGATTTAGAGCTTGTTTTTGGAAAAGTGTTTATTTCTGTATTTCAATGTTGCAACTTGCTGAAAACTGTCCACAGTGTTCCTAACATCCTGATTAAACAGTACTGAAAAAAAATTAACTTCCAGAGTGCATCAAACATGATTTAGAGCTTGTTTATGGAAAAGTTTTTATTTCTGTATTTCAACATGATTTGGAGCTTGTTTTTGGAAAAGTGTTTATTTCTGTATTTCAATGTTGCAACTTGCTGAAAACTGTCCACAGTGTTCCTAACATCCTGATTAAACAGTACTGAAAAAAAATAACTTCCAGAGTGCATCAAACATGATTTAGAGCTTGTTTATGGAAAAGTGTCAATTTCTGTATTTCAACATGATTTGGAGCTTGTTTTTGGAAAAGTGTCAATTTCTGTATTTCAACATGATTTGAGAGCTTGTTTTTGGAAAAGTGCTTATTTCTGTATTTCAACATGATTTAGAGCTTGTTTTTGGAAAAGTGTTTATTTCTGTATTTCAATGTTGCAACTTGCTGAAAACTGTCCACAGTGTTCCTAACATCCTGATTAAACAGTACTGAAAAAAAATTAACTTCCAGAGTGCATCAAACATGATTTAGAGCTTGTTTATGGAAAAGTGTCAATTTCTGTATTTCAACATGATTTGGAGCTTGTTTTTGGAAAAGTGTTAATTTCTGTATTTCAACATGATTTAGAGCTTGTTTTTGGAAAAGTGTTTATTTCTGTATTTCAACATGATTTAGAGCTTGTTTTTGGAAAAGTGTTTATTTCTGTATTTCAATGTTGCAACTTGCTGAAAACTGTCCACAGTGTTCCTAACATCCTGATTAAACAGTACTGAAAAAAAATTAACTTCCAGAGTGCATCAAACATGATTTAGAGCTTGTTTATGGAAAAGTGTCAATTTCTGTATTTCAACATGATTTGGAGCTTGTTTTTGGAAAAGTGTTTATTTCTGTATTTCAACATGATTTGGAGCTTGTTTTTGGAAAAGTGTTTATTTCTGTATTTCAATGTTGCAACTTGCTGAAAACTGTCCACAGTGTTCCTAACATCCTGATTAAACAGTACTGAAAAAAAATTAACTTCCAGAGTGCATCAAACATGATTTAGAGCTTGTTTATGGAAAAGTGTCAATTTCTGTATTTCAACATGATTTGGAGCTTGTTTTTGGAAAAGTGTCAATTTCTGTATTTCAACATGATTTGAAGCTTGTTTTTGGAAAAGTGTTTATTTCTGTATTTCAATGTTGCAACTTGCTGAAAACTGTCCACAGTGTTCCTAACATCCTGATTAAACAGTACTGAAAAAAAATTAACTTCCAGAGTGCATCAAACATGATTTAGAGCTTGTTTATGGAAAAGTGTTTATTTCTGTATTTCAACATGATTTGGAGCTTGTTTTTGGAAAAGTGTTTATTTCTGTATTTCAATGTTGCAACTTGCTGAAAACTGTCCACAGTGTTCCTAACATCCTGATTAAACAGTACTGAAAAAAAATTTACTTCCAGAGTGCATCAAACATGATTTAGAGCTTGTTTATGGAAAAGTTTTTATTTCTGTATTTCAACATGATTTGGAGCTTGTTTTTGGAAAAGTGTTTATTTCTGTATTTCAATGTTGCAACTTGCTGAAAACTGTCCACAGTGTTCCTAACATCCTGATTAAACAGTACTGAAAAAAAATTAACTTCCAGAGTGCATCAAACATGATTTAGAGCTTGTTTATGGAAAAGTGTTAATTTCTGTATTTCAACATGATTTGGAGCTTGTTTTTGGAAAAGTGTCAATTTCTGTATTTCAACATGATTTGAAGCTTGTTTTTGAAAAGTGCTTATTTCTGTATCTCAACATGATTTGGAGCTTGTTTATGGAAAAGTGTTTATTTTTGTATTTCAATGTTGCAACTTGCTGAAAACTGTCCACAGTGTTCCTAACATCCTGATTAAACAGTACTGAAAAAAAAATTAACTTCCATAGTGCATCAAACATGATTTAGAGCTTGTTTATGGAAAAGTGTCAATTTCTGTATTTCAACATGATTTGGAGCTTGTTTTTGGAAAAGTGTAAATTTCTGTATTTCAACATGATTTGAAGCTTGATTTTGAAAAGTGCTTATTTCTGTTTTTCAACATGATTTAGAGCTTGTTTTTGGAAAAGTGTTTATTTCTGTATTTCAATGTTGCAACTTGCTGAAAACTGTCCACAGTGTTCCTAACATCCTGATTAAACAGTACTGAAAAAAAATTAACTTCCAGAGTGCATCAAACATGATTTAGAGCTTGTTTATGGAAAAGTGTCAATTTCTGTATTTCAACATGATTTGGAGCTTGTTTTTGGAAAAGTGTCAATTTCTGTATTTCAACATGATTTGAAGCTTGTTTTTGAAAAGTGCTTATTTCTGTATTTCAACATGATTTGGAGCTTGTTTTTGGAAAAGTGTTTATTTCTGTATTTCAATGTTGCAACTTGCTGAAAACTGTCCACAGTGTTCCTAACATCCTGATTAAACAGTACTGAAAAAAAATTAACTTCCAGAGTGCATCAAACATGATTTAGAGCTTGTTTATGGAAAAGTGTCAATTTCTGTATTTCAACATGATTTGGAGCTTGTTTTTGGAAAAGTGTTAATTTCTGTATTTCAACATGATTTGAGAGCTTGTTTTTGGAAAAGTGTTTATTTCTGTATTTCAACATGATTTAGAGCTTGTTTTTGGAAAAGTGTTTATTTCTGTATTTCAATGTTGCAACTTGCTGAAAACTGTCCACAGTGTTCCTAACATCCTGATTAAACAGTACTGAAAAAAAATTAACTTCCAGAGTGCATCAAACATGATTTAGAGCTTGTTTATGGAAAAGTGTCAATTTCTGTATTTCAACATGATTTGGAGCTTGTTTTTGGAAAAGTGTCAATTTCTGTATTTCAACATGATTTGAAGCTTGTTTTTGAAAAGTGCTTATTTCTGTATTTCAACATGATTTGGAGCTTGTTTTTGGAAAAGTGTTTATTTCTGTATTTCAATGTTGCAACTTGCTGAAAACTGTCCACAGTGTTCCTAACATCCTGATTAAACAGTACTGAAAAAAAATTAACTTCCAGAGTGCATCAAACATGATTTAGAGCTTGTTTATGGAAAAGTGTCAATTTCTGTATTTCAACATGATTTGGAGCTTGTTTTTGGAAAAGTGTCAATTTCTGTATTTCAACATGATTTGAAGCTTGTTTTTGAAAAGTGCTTATTTCTGTTTTCAACATGATTTGAGCTTGTTTTGGAAAAGTGTTTATTTCTGTATTTCAATGTTGCAACTTGCTGAAAACTGTCCACAGTGTTCCTAACATCCTGATTAAACAGTACTGAAAAAAAATTAACTTCCAGAGTGCATCAAACATGATTTAGAGCTTGTTTATGGAAAAGTGTCAATTTCTGTATTTCAACATGATTTGGAGCTTGTTTTTGGAAAAGTGTTAATTTCTGTATTTCAATGTTGCAACTTGCTGAAAACTGTCCACAGTGTTCCTAACATCCTGATTAAACAGTCTGAAAAAATTACTTCCAGAGTGCATCAAACATGATTTAGAGCTTGTTTATGGAAAAGTTTTTATTTCTGTATTTCAACATGATTTGGAGCTTGTTTTTGGAAAAGTGTTTATTTCTGTATTTCAATGTTGCAACTTGCTGAAAACTGTCCACAGTGTTCCTAACATCCTGATTAAACAGTACTGAAAAAAAATTAACTTCCAGAGTGCATCAAACATGATTTAGAGCTTGTTTATGGAAAAGTGTCAATTTCTGTATTTCAACATGATTTGGAGCTTGTTTTTGGAAAAGTGTCAATTTCTGTATTTCAACATGATTTGAAGCTTGTTTTTGAAAAGTGCTTATTTCTGTATTTCAACATGATTTAGAGCTTGTTTATGGAAAAGTGTTTATTTTTGTATTTCAATGTTGCAACTTGCTGAAAACTGTCCACAGTGTTCCTAACATCCTGATTAAACAGTACTGAAAAAAAATTAACTTCCATAGTGCATCAAACATGATTTAGAGCTTGTTTATGGAAAAGTGTCAATTTCTGTATTTCAACATGATTTGGAGCTTGTTTTTGGAAAAGTGTAAATTTCTGTATTTCAACATGATTTGAAGCTTGATTTTGAAAAGTGCTTATTTCTGTTTTTCAACATGATTTAGAGCTTGTTTTTGGAAAAGTGTTTATTTCTGTATTTCAATGTTGCAACTTGCTGAAAACTGTCCACAGTGTTCCTAACATCCTGATTAAACAGTACTGAAAAAAAATTAACTTCCAGAGTGCATCAAACATGATTTAGAGCTTGTTTATGGAAAAGTGTCAATTTCTGTATTTCAACATGATTTGGAGCTTGTTTTTGGAAAAGTGTTTATTTCTGTATTTCAATGTTGCAACTTGCTGAAAACTGTCCACAGTGTTCCTAACATCCTGATTAAACAGTACTGAAAAAAAATTAACTTCCAGAGTGCATCAAACATGATTTAGAGCTTGTTTATGGAAAAGTGTTTATTTCTGTATTTCAACATGATTTGGAGCTTGTTTTTGGAAAAGTGTTAATTTCTGTATTTCAACATGATTTAGAGCTTGTTTTTGGAAAAGTGTTTATTTCTGTATTTCAATGTTGCAACTTGCTGAAAACTGTCCACAGTGTTCCTAACATCCTGATTAAACAGTACTGAAAAAAAATTAACTTCCAGAGTGCATCAAACATGATTTAGAGCTTGTTTATGGAAAAGTGTCAATTTCTGTATTTCAACATGATTTGGAGCTTGTTTTTGGAAAAGTGTTAATTTCTGTATTTCAACATGATTTAGAGCTTGTTTTTGGAAAAGTGTTTATTTCTGTATTTCAACATGATTTAGAGCTTGTTTTTGGAAAAGTGTTTATTTCTGTATTTCAATGTTGCAACTTGCTGAAAACTGTCCACAGTGTTCCTAACATCCTGATTAAACAGTACTGAAAAAAAATTAACTTCCAGAGTGCATCAAACATGATTTAGAGCTTGTTTATGGAAAAGTGTTAATTTCTGTATTTCAACATGATTTGGAGCTTGTTTTTGGAAAAGTGTCAATTTCTGTATTTCAACATGATTTGAAGCTTGTTTTTGAAAAGTGCTTATTTCTGTATTTCAACATGATTTGGAGCTTGTTTTTGGAAAAGTGTTTATTTCTGTATTTCAATGTTGCAACTTGCTGAAAACTGTCCACAGTGTTCCTAACATCCTGATTAAACAGTACTGAAAAAAAATTAACTTCCAGAGTGCATCAAACATGATTTAGAGCTTGTTTATGGAAAAGTGTCAATTTCTGTATTTCAACATGATTTGGAGCTTGTTTTTGGAAAAGTGTAATTTCTGTATTTCAACATGATTTGAAGCTTGATTTTGAAAAGTGCTTATTTCTGTATTTCAACATGATTTAGAGCTTGTTTTTGGAAAAGTGTTTATTTCTGTATTTCAATGTTGCAACTTGCTGAAAACTGTCCACAGTGTTCCTAACATCCTGATTAAACAGTACTGAAAAAAAATTAACTTCCAGAGTGCATCAAACATGATTTAGAGCTTGTTTATGGAAAAGTGTCAATTTCTGTATTTCAACATGATTTGGAGCTTGTTTTTGGAAAAGTGTCAATTTCTGTATTTCAACATGATTTGAAGCTTGTTTTTGAAAAGTGCTTATTTCTGTATTTCAACATGATTTGGAGCTTGTTTTTGGAAAAGTGTTTATTTCTGTATTTCAATGTTGCAACTTGCTGAAAACTGTCCACAGTGTTCCTAACATCCTGATTAAACAGTACTGAAAAAAAATTAACTTCCAGAGTGCATCAAACATGATTTAGAGCTTGTTTATGGAAAAGTGTTTATTTCTGTATTTCAACATGATTTGGAGCTTGTTTTTGGAAAAGTGTCAATTTCTGTATTTCAACATGATTTGAAGCTTGTTTTTGAAAAGTGCTTATTTCTGTATTTCAACATGATTTAGAGCTTGTTTTTGGAAAAGTGTTTATTTCTGTATTTCAATGTTGCAACTTGCTGAAAACTGTCCACAGTGTTCCTAACATCCTGATTAAACAGTACTGAAAAAAAATAACTTCCAGAGTGCATCAAACATGATTTAGAGCTTGTTTATGGAAAAGTGTCAATTTCTGTATTTCAACATGATTTGGAGCTTGTTTTTGGAAAAGTGTTAATTTCTGTATTTCAACATGATTTAGAGCTTGTTTTTGGAAAAGTGCTTATTTCTGTATTTCAACATGATTTAGAGCTTGTTTTTGGAAAAGTGTTTATTTCTGTATTTCAATGTTGCAACTTGCTGAAAACTGTCCACAGTGTTCCTAACATCCTGATTAAACAGTACTGAAAAAAAATTAACTTCCAGAGTGCATCAAACATGATTTAGAGCTTGTTTATGGAAAAGTGTTAATTTCTGTATTTCAACATGATTTGGAGCTTGTTTTTGGAAAAGTGTTAATTTCTGTATTTCAACATGATTTGAGAGCTTGTTTTTGGAAAAGTGTTTATTTCTGTATTTCAATGTTGCAACTTGCTGAAAACTGTCCACAGTGTTCCTAACATCCTGATTAAACAGTACTGAAAAAAAATTAACTTCCAGAGTGCATCAAACATGATTTAGAGCTTGTTTATGGAAAAGTGTTTATTTCTGTATTTCAACATGATTTGGAGCTTGTTTTTGGAAAAGTGTTTATTTCTGTATTTCAATGTTGCAACTTGCTGAAAACTGTCCACAGTGTTCCTAACATCCTGATTAAACAGTACTGAAAAAAAATTAACTTCCAGAGTGCATCAAACATGATTTAGAGCTTGTTTATGGAAAAGTTATTATTTCTGTATTTCAACATGATTTGGAGCTTGTTTTTGGAAAAGTGTTTATTTCTGTATTTCAATGTTGCAACTTGCTGAAAACTGTCCACAGTGTTCCTAACATCCTGATTAAACAGTACTGAAAAAAAATTAACTTCCAGAGTGCATCAAACATGATTTAGAGCTTGTTTATGGAAAAGTGTCAATTTCTGTATTTCAACATGATTTGGAGCTTGTTTTTGGAAAAGTGTCAATTTCTGTATTTCAACATGATTTGAAGCTTGTTTTTGAAAAGTGCTTATTTCTGTATTTCAACATGATTTGGAGCTTGTTTTTGGAAAAGTGTTTATTTCTGTATTTCAATGTTGCAACTTGCTGAAAACTGTCCACAGTGTTCCTAACATCCTGATTAAACAGTACTGAAAAAAAATTAACTTCCAGAGTGCATCAAACATGATTTAGAGCTTGTTTATGGAAAAGTGTCAATTTCTGTATTTCAACATGATTTGGAGCTTGTTTTTGGAAAAGTGTTAATTTCTGTATTTCAACATGATTTAGAGCTTGTTTTTGGAAAAGTGTTTATTTCTGTATTTCAACATGATTTAGAGCTTGTTTTTGGAAAAGTGTTTATTTCTGTATTTCAATGTTGCAACTTGCTGAAAACTGTCCACAGTGTTCCTAACATCCTGATTAAACAGTACTGAAAAAAAATTAACTTCCAGAGTGCATCAAACATGATTTAGAGCTTGTTTATGGAAAAGTGTTAATTTCTGTATTTCAACATGATTTGGAGCTTGTTTTTGGAAAAGTGTCAATTTCTGTATTTCAACATGATTTGAAGCTTGTTTTTGAAAAGTGCTTATTTCTGTATTTCAACATGATTTGGAGCTTGTTTTTGGAAAAGTGTTTATTTCTGTATTTCAATGTTGCAACTTGCTGAAAACTGTCCACAGTGTTCCTAACATCCTGATTAAACAGTACTGAAAAAAAATTAACTTCCAGAGTGCATCAAACATGATTTAGAGCTTGTTTATGGAAAAGTGTTTATTTCTGTATTTCAACATGATTTGGAGCTTGTTTTTGGAAAAGTGTCAATTTCTGTATTTCAACATGATTTGAAGCTTGTTTTTGAAAAGTGCTTATTTCTGTATTTCAACATGATTTGGAGCTTGTTTTTGGAAAAGTGTTTATTTCTGTATTTCAATGTTGCAACTTGCTGAAAACTGTCCACAGTGTTCCTAACATCCTGATTAAACAGTACTGAAAAAAAATTAACTTCCAGAGTGCATCAAACATGATTTAGAGCTTGTTTATGGAAAAGTGTCAATTTCTGTATTTCAACATGATTTGGAGCTTGTTTTTGGAAAAGTGTTAATTTCTGTATTTCAACATGATTTAGAGCTTGTTTTTGGAAAAGTGTTATTTCTGTATTTCAACATGATTTAGAGCTTGTTTTTGGAAAAGTGTTTATTTCTGTATTTCAATGTTGCAACTTGCTGAAAACTGTCCACAGTGTTCCTAACATCCTGATTAAACAGTACTGAAAAAAAATTAACTTCCAGAGTGCATCAAACATGATTTAGAGCTTGTTTATGGAAAAGTGTTAATTTCTGTATTTCAACATGATTTGGAGCTTGTTTTTGGAAAAGTGTCAATTTCTGTATTTCAATGTTGCAACTTGCTGAAAACTGTCCACAGTGTTCCTAACATCCTGATTAAACAGTACTGAAAAAAAATTAACTTCCAGAGTGCATCAAACATGATTTAGAGCTTGTTTATGGAAAAGTGTCAATTTCTGTATTTCAACATGATTTGGAGCTTGTTTTTGGAAAAGTGTCAATTTCTGTATTTCAACATGATTTGAAGCTTGTTTTTGAAAAGTGCTTATTTCTGTATTTCAACATGATTTGGAGCTTGTTTTTGGAAAAGTGTTTATTTCTGTATTTCAATGTTGCAACTTGCTGAAAACTGTCCACAGTGTTCCTAACATCCTGATTAAACAGTACTGAAAAAAAATTAACTTCCAGAGTGCATCAAACATGATTTAGAGCTTGTTTATGGAAAAGTGTCAATTTCTGTATTTCAACATGATTTGGAGCTTGTTTTTGGAAAAGTGTTAATTTCTGTATTTCAACATGATTTAGAGCTTGTTTTTGGAAAAGTGTTTATTTCTGTATTTCAACATGATTTAGAGCTTGTTTTTGGAAAAGTGTTTATTTCTGTATTTCAATGTTGCAACTTGCTGAAAACTGTCCACAGTGTTCCTAACATCCTGATTAAACAGTACTGAAAAAAAATTAACTTCCAGAGTGCATCAAACATGATTTAGAGCTTGTTTATGGAAAAGTGTTTATTTCTGTATTTCAACATGATTTGGAGCTTGTTTTTGGAAAAGTGTCAATTTCTGTATTTCAACATGATTTGAAGCTTGTTTTTGGAAAAGTGTTTATTTCTTTATTTCAATGTTGTAACTTGCTGAAAACTGTCCACAGTGTTCCTAACATCCTGATTAAACAGTACTGAAAAAAAATTAACTTCCAGAGTGCATCAAACATGATTTAGAGCTTGTTTATGGAAAAGTTTTTATTTCTGTATTTCAACATGATTTGGAGCTTGTTTTTGGAAAAGTGTTTATTTCTGTATTTCAATGTTGCAACTTGCTGAAAACTGTCCACAGTGTTCCTAACATCCTGATTAAACAGTGCTGAAAAAAAATTTACTTCCAGAGTGCATCAAACATGATTTAGAGCTTGTTTATGGAAAAGTTTTTATTTCTGTATTTCAACATGATTTGGAGCTTGTTTTTGGAAAAGTGTTTATTTCTGTATTTCAATGTTGCAACTTGGTGAAAACTGTCCACAGTGTTCCTAACATCCTGATTAAACAGTACTGAAAAAAAAATAACTTCCAGAGTGCATCAAACATGATTTAGAGCTTGTTTATGGAAAAGTGTCAATTTCTGTATTTCAACATGATTTGGAGCTTGTTTTTGGAAAAGTGTCAATTTCTGTATTTCAACATGATTTGAAGCTTGTTTTTGAAAAGTGCTTATTTCTGTATCTCAACATGATTTGGAGCTTGTTTTTGGAAAAGTGTTTATTTCTGTATTTCAATGTTGCAACTTGCTGAAAACTGTCCACAGTGTTCCTAACATCCTGATTAAACAGTACTGAAAAAAAATTAACTTCCAGAGTGCATCAAACATGATTTAGAGCTTGTTTATGGAAAAGTGTCAATTTCTGTATTTCAACATGATTTGGAGCATGTTTTTGGAAAAGTGTTAATTTCTGTATTTCAACATGATTTAGAGCTTGTTTTTGGAAAAGTGTTTATTTCTGTATTTCAATGTTGCAACTTGCTGAAAACTGTCCACAGTGTTCCTAACATCCTGATTAAACAGTACTGAAAAAAAAATAACTTCCAGAGTGCATCAAACATGATTTAGAGCTTGTTTATGGAAAAGTGTCAATTTCTGTATTTCAACATGATTTGGAGCTTGTATTTGGAAAAGTGTTAATTTCTGTATTTCAACATGATTTAGAGCTTGTTTTTGGAAAAGTGTTTATTTCTGTATTTCAACATGATTTAGAGCTTGTTTTTGGAAAAGTGTTTATTTCTGTATTTCAATGTTGCAACTTGCTGAAAACTGTCCACAGTGTTCCTAACATCCTGATTAAACAGTACTGAAAAAAAATTAACTTCCAGAGTGCATCAAACATGATTTAGAGCTTGTTTATGGAAAAGTGTTAATTTCTGTATTTCAACATGATTTAGAGCTTGTTTTTGGAAAAGTGTTTATTTCTGTATTTCAACATGATTTAGAGCTTGTTTTTGGAAAAGTGTTTATTTCTGTATTTCAATGTTGCAACTTGCTGAAAACTGTCCACAGTGTTCCTAACATCCTGATTAAACAGTACTGAAAAAAAATTAACTTCCAGAGTGCATCAAACATGATTTAGAGCTTGTTTATGGAAAAGTGTTTATTTCTGTATTTCAACATGATTTGGAGCTTGTTTTTGGAAAAGTGTCAATTTCTGTATTTCAACATGATTTGAAGCTTGTTTTTGGAAAAGTGTTTATTTCTTTATTTCAATGTTGTAACTTGCTGAAAACTGTCCACAGTGTTCCTAACATCCTGATTAAACAGTACTGAAAAAAAATTAACTTCCAGAGTGCATCAAACATGATTTAGAGCTTGTTTATGGAAAAGTTTTTATTTCTGTATTTCAACATGATTTGGAGCTTGTTTTTGGAAAAGTGTTTATTTCTGTATTTCAATGTTGCAACTTGCTGAAAACTGTCCACAGTGTTCCTAACATCCTGATTAAACAGTGCTGAAAAAAAATTTACTTCCAGAGTGCATCAAACATGATTTAGAGCTTGTTTATGGAAAAGTTTTTATTTCTGTATTTCAACATGATTTGGAGCTTGTTTTTGGAAAAGTGTTTATTTCTGTATTTCAATGTTGCAACTTGGTGAAAACTGTCCACAGTGTTCCTAACATCCTGATTAAACAGTACTGAAAAAAAAATAACTTCCAGAGTGCATCAAACATGATTTAGAGCTTGTTTATGGAAAAGTGTCAATTTCTGTATTTCAACATGATTTGGAGCTTGTTTTTGGAAAAGTGTCAATTTCTGTATTTCAACATGATTTGAAGCTTGTTTTTGAAAAGTGCTTATTTCTGTATCTCAACATGATTTGGAGCTTGTTTTTGGAAAAGTGTTTATTTCTGTATTTCAATGTTGCAACTTGCTGAAAACTGTCCACAGTGTTCCTAACATCCTGATTAAACAGTACTGAAAAAAAATTAACTTCCAGAGTGCATCAAACATGATTTAGAGCTTGTTTATGGAAAAGTGTCAATTTCTGTATTTCAACATGATTTGGAGCATGTTTTTGGAAAAGTGTTAATTTCTGTATTTCAACATGATTTAGAGCTTGTTTTTGGAAAAGTGTTTATTTCTGTATTTCAACATGATTTAGAGCTTGTTTTTGGAAAAGTGTTTATTTCTGTATTTCAATGTTGCAACTTGCTGAAAACTGTCCACAGTGTTCCTAACATCCTGATTAAACAGTACTGAAAAAAAATTAACTTCCAGAGTGCATCAAACATGATTTAGAGCTTGTTTATGGAAAAGTGTTTATTTCTGTATTTCAACATTATTTGAAGCTTGTTTTTGAAAAGTGCTTATTTCTGTATTTCAACATGATTTGGAGCTTGTTTTTGGAAAAGTGTTTATTTCTGTATTTCAATGTTGCAACTTGCTGAAAACTGTCCACAGTGTTCCTAACATCGTGATTAAACAGTACTGAAAAAAAATTAACTTCCAGAGTGCATCAAACATGATTTAGAGCTTGTTTATGGAAAAGTGTTAATTTCTGTATTTCAACATGATTTAGAGCTTGTTTTTGGAAAAGTGTTTATTTCTGTATTTCAACATGATTTAGAGCTTGTTTTTGGAAAAGTGTTTATTTCTGTATTTCAATGTTGCAACTTGCTGAAAACTGTCCACAGTGTTCCTAACATCCTGATTAAACAGTACTGAAAAAAAATTAACTTCCAGAGTGCATCAAACATGATTTAGAGCTTGTTTATGGAAAAGTTTTTATTTCTGTATTTCAACATGATTTGGAGCTTGTTTTTGGAAAAGTGTTTATTTCTGTATTTCAATGTTGCAACTTGCTGAAAACTGTCCACAGTGTTCCTAACATCCTGATTAAACAGTGCTGAAAAAAAATTTACTTCCAGAGTGCATCAAACATGATTTAGAGCTTGTTTATGGAAAAGTTTTTATTTCTGTATTTCAACATGATTTAGAGCTTGTTTTTGGAAAAGTGTTTATTTCTGTATTTCAATGTTGCAACTTGCTGAAAACTGTCCACAGTGTTCCTAACATCCTGATTAAACAGTACTGAAAAAAAATTAACTTCCAGAGTGCATCAAACATGATTTAGAGCTTGTTTATGGAAAAGTGTTAATTTCTGTATTTCAACATGATTTGGAGCTTGTTTTTGGAAAAGTGTCAATTTCTGTATTTCAACATGATTTGAAGCTTGTTTTTGGAAAAGTGTTTATTTCTTTATTTCAATGTTGCAACTTGCTGAAAACTGTCCACAGTGTTCCTAACATCCTGATTAAACAGTACTGAAAAAAAATTAACTTCCAGAGTGCATCAAACATGATTTAGAGCTTGTTTATGGAAAAGTGTCAATTTCTGTATTTCAACATGATTTGGAGCTTGTTTTTGGAAAAGTGTCAATTTCTGTATTTCAACATGATTTGAAGCTTGTTTTTGAAAAGTGCTTATTTCTGTATTTCAACATGATTTGGAGCTTGTTTTTGGAAAAGTGTTTATTTCTGTATTTCAATGTTGCAACTTGCTGAAAACTGTCCACAGTGTTCCTAACATCCTGATTAAACAGTACTGAAAAAAAATTAACTTCCAGAGTGCATCAAACATGATTTAGAGCTTGTTTATGGAAAAGTGTCAATTTCTGTATTTCAACATGATTTGGAGCTTGTTTTTGGAAAAGTGTCAATTTCTGTATTTCAACATGATTTGAAGCTTGTTTTTGAAAAGTGCTTATTTCTGTATTTCAACATGATTTGGAGCTTGTTTTTGGAAAAGTGTTTATTTCTGTATTTCAATGTTGCAACTTGCTGAAAACTGTCCACAGTGTTCCTAACATCCTGATTAAACAGTACTGAAAAAAAATAACTTCCAGAGTGCATCAAACATGATTTAGAGCTTGTTTATGGAAAAGTGTCAATTTCTGTATTTCAACATGATTTGGAGCTTGTTTTTGGAAAAGTGTTAATTTCTGTATTTCAACATGATTTGAGAGCTTGTTTTTGGAAAAGTGCTTATTTCTGTATTTCAACATGATTTAGAGCTTGTTTTTGGAAAAGTGTTTATTTCTGTATTTCAATGTTGCAACTTGCTGAAAACTGTCCACAGTGTTCCTAACATCCTGATTAAACAGTACTGAAAAAAAATTAACTTCCAGAGTGCATCAAACATGATTTAGAGCTTGTTTATGGAAAAGTGTCAATTTCTGTATTTCAACATGATTTGGAGCTTGTTTTTGGAAAAGTGTCAATTTCTGTATTTCAACATGATTTGAAGCTTGTTTTTGAAAAGTGCTTATTTCTGTATTTCAACATGATTTGGAGCTTGTTTTTGGAAAAGTGTTTATTTCTGTATTTCAATGTTGCAACTTGCTGAAAACTGTCCACAGTGTTCCTAACATCCTGATTAAACAGTACTGAAAAAAAATTTACTTCCAGAGTGCATCAAACATGATTTAGAGCTTGTTTATGGAAAAGTTTTTATTTCTGTATTTCAACATGATTTGGAGCTTGTTTTTGGAAAAGTGTTTATTTCTGTATTTCAATGTTGCAACTTGCTGAAAACTGTCCACAGTGTTCCTAACATCCTGATTAAACAGTACTGAAAAAAAAATAACTTCCAGAGTGCATCAAACATGATTTAGAGCTTGTTTATGGAAAAGTGTCAATTTCTGTATTTCAACATGATTTGGAGCTTGTTTTTGGAAAAGTGTCAATTTCTGTATTTCAACATGATTTGAAGCTTGTTTTTGAAAAGTGCTTATTTCTGTATTTCAACATGATTTGGAGCTTGTTTTTGGAAAAGTGTTTATTTCTGTATTTCAATGTTGCAACTTGCTGAAAACTGTCCACAGTGTTCCTAACATCCTGATTAAACAGTACTGAAAAAAAATTAACTTCCAGAGTGCATCAAACATGATTTAGAGCTTGTTTATGGAAAAGTGTCAATTTCTGTATTTCAACATGATTTGGAGCTTGTTTTTGGAAAAGTGTTAATTTCTGTATTTCAACATGATTTAGAGCTTGTTTTTGGAAAAGTGTTTATTTCTGTATTTCAATGTTGCAACTTGCTGAAAACTGTCCACAGTGTTCCTAACATCCTGATTAAACAGTACTGAAAAAAAAATAACTTCCAGAGTGCATCAAACATGATTTAGAGCTTGTTTATGGAAAAGTGTCAATTTCTGTATTTCAACATGATTTGGAGCTTGTATTTGGAAAAGTGTTAATTTCTGTATTTCAACATGATTTAGAGCTTGTTTTTGGAAAAGTGCTTATTTCTGTATTTCAACATGATTTAGAGCTTGTTTTTGGAAAAGTGTTTATTTCTGTATTTCAATGTTGCAACTTGCTGAAAACTGTCCACAGTGTTCCTAACATCCTGATTAAACAGTACTGAAAAAAAATTAACTTCCAGAGTGCATCAAACATGATTTAGAGCTTGTTTATGGAAAAGTGTTAATTTCTGTATTTCAACATGATTTAGAGCTTGTTTTTGGAAAAGTGTTTATTTCTGTATTTCAACATGATTTAGAGCTTGTTTTTGGAAAAGTGTTTATTTCTGTATTTCAATGTTGCAACTTGCTGAAAACTGTCCACAGTGTTCCTAACATCCTGATTAAACAGTACTGAAAAAAAATTAACTTCCAGAGTGCATCAAACATGATTTAGAGCTTGTTTATGGAAAAGTGTTAATTTCTGTATTTCAACATGATTTGGAGCTTGTTTTTGGAAAAGTGTTAATTTCTGTATTTCAACATGATTTGAAGCTTGTTTTTGGAAAAGTGTTTATTTCTTTATTTCAATGTTGTAACTTGCTGAAAACTGTCCACAGTGTTCCTAACATCCTGATTAAACAGTACTGAAAAAAAATTAACTTCCAGAGTGCATCAAACATGATTTAGAGCTTGTTTATGGAAAAGTTTTTATTTCTGTATTTCAACATGATTTGGAGCTTGTTTTTGGAAAAGTGTTTATTTCTGTATTTCAATGTTGCAACTTGCTGAAAACTGTCCACAGTGTTCCTAACATCCTGATTAAACAGTGCTGAAAAAAAATTTACTTCCAGAGTGCATCAAACATGATTTAGAGCTTGTTTATGGAAAAGTTCTTATTTCTGTATTTCAACATGATTTGGAGCTTGTTTTTGGAAAAGTGTTTATTTCTGTATTTCAATGTTGCAACTTGCTGAAAACTGTCCACAGTGTTCCTAACATCCTGATTAAACAGTACTGAAAAAAAAATAACTTCCAGAGTGCATCAAACATGATTTAGAGCTTGTTTATGGAAAAGTGTCAATTTCTGTATTTCAACATGATTTGGAGCTTGTTTTTGGAAAAGTGTCAATTTCTGTATTTCAACATGATTTGAAGCTTGTTTTTGAAAAGTGCTTATTTCTGTATTTCAACATGATTTGGAGCTTGTTTTTGGAAAAGTGTTTATTTCTGTATTTCAATGTTGCAACTTGCTGAAAACTGTCCACAGTGTTCCTAACATCCTGATTAAACAGTACTGAAAAAAAATTAACTTCCAGAGTGCATCAAACATGATTTAGAGCTTGTTTATGGAAAAGTGTCAATTTCTGTATTTCAACATGATTTGGAGCATGTTTTTGGAAAAGTGTTAATTTCTGTATTTCAACATGATTTAGAGCTTGTTTTTGGAAAAGTGTTTATTTCTGTATTTCAACATGATTTGGAGCTTGTTTTTGGAAAAGTGTTTATTTCTGTATTTCAATGTTGCAACTTGCTGAAAACTGTCCACAGTGTTCCTAACATCCTGATTAAACAGTACTGAAAAAAAATTAACTTCCAGAGTGCATCAAACATGATTTAGAGCTTGTTTATGGAAAAGTGTTTATTTCTGTATTTCAACATTATTTGAAGCTTGTTTTTGAAAAGTGCTTATTTCTGTATTTCAACATGATTTGGAGCTTGTTTTTGGAAAAGTGTTTATTTCTGTATTTCAATGTTGCAACTTGCTGAAAACTGTCCACAGTGTTCCTAACATCCTGATTAAACAGTACTGAAAAAAAATTAACTTCCAGAGTGCATCAAACATGATTTAGAGCTTGTTTATGGAAAAGTGTTAATTTCTGTATTTCAACATGATTTAGAGCTTGTTTTTGGAAAAGTGTTTATTTCTGTATTTCAACATGATTTAGAGCTTGTTTTTGGAAAAGTGTTTATTTCTGTATTTCAATGTTGCAACTTGCTGAAAACTGTCCACAGTGTTCCTAACATCCTGATTAAACAGTACTGAAAAAAAATTAACTTCCAGAGTGCATCAAACATGATTTAGAGCTTGTTTATGGAAAAGTTTTTATTTCTGTATTTCAACATGATTTGGAGCTTGTTTTTGGAAAAGTGTTTATTTCTGTATTTCAATGTTGCAACTTGCTGAAAACTGTCCACAGTGTTCCTAACATCCTGATTAAACAGTACTGAAAAAAAAATAACTTCCAGAGTGCATCAAACATGATTTAGAGCTTGTTTATGGAAAAGTTTTTATTTCTGTATTTCAACATGATTTAGAGCTTGTTTTTGGAAAAGTGTTTATTTCTGTATTTCAATGTTGCAACTTGCTGAAAACTGTCCACAGTGTTCCTAACATCCTGTTTAAACAGTACTGAAAAAAATTAACTTCCAGAGTGCATCAAACATGATTTAGAGCTTGTTTATGGAAAAGTGTTTATTTCTGTATTTCAACATGATTTGGAGCTTGTTTTTGGAAAAGTGTCAATTTCTGTATTTCAACATGATTTGAAGCTTGTTTTTGGAAAAGTGTTTATTTCTTTATTTCAATGTTGCAACTTGCTGAAAACTGTCCACAGTGTTCCTAACATCCTGATTAAACAGTACTGAAAAAAAATTAACTTCCAGAGTGCATCAAACATGATTTAGAGCTTGTTTATGGAAAAGTGTCAATTTCTGTATTTCAACATGATTTGGAGCTTGTTTTTGGAAAAGTGTCAATTTCTGTATTTCAACATGATTTGAAGCTTGTTTTTGAAAAGTGCTTATTTCTGTATTTCAACATGATTTGGAGCTTGTTTTTGGAAAAGTGTCAATTTCTGTATTTCAATGTTGCAACTTGCTGAAAACTGTCCACAGTGTTCCTAACATCCTGATTAAACAGTACTGAAAAAAAATTTACTTCCAGAGTGCATCAAACATGATTTAGAGCTTGTTTATGGAAAAGTTTTTATTTCTGTATTTCAACATGATTTGGAGCTTGTTTTTGGAAAAGTGTTTATTTCTGTATTTCAATGTTGCAACTTGCTGAAAACTGTCCACAGTGTTCCTAACATCCTGATTAAACAGTACTGAAAAAAAAATAACTTCCAGAGTGCATCAAACATGATTTAGAGCTTGTTTATGGAAAAGTGTTAATTTCTGTATTTCAACATGATTTAGAGCTTGTTTTTGGAAAAGTGTTTATTTCTGTATTTCAACATGATTTAGAGCTTGTTTTTGGAAAAGTGTTTATTTCTGTATTTCAATGTTGCAACTTAATGAAAACTGTCCACAGTGTTCCTAACATCCTGATTAAACAGTACTGAAAAAAAATTAACTTCCAGAGTGCATCAAACATGATTTAGAGCTTGTTTATGGAAAAGTTTTTATTTCTGTATTTCAACATGATTTGGAGCTTGTTTTTGGAAAAGTGTTTATTTCTGTATTTCAATGTTGCAACTTGCTGAAAACTGTCCACAGTGTTCCTAACATCCTGATTAAACAGTACTGAAAAAAAATTTACTTCCAGAGTGCATCAAACATGATTTAGAGCTTGTTTATGGAAAAGTTTTTATTTCTGTATTTCAACATGATTTGGAGCTTGTTTTTGGAAAAGTGTTTATTTCTGTATTTCAATGTTGCAACTTGCTGAAAACTGTCCACAGTGTTCCTAACATCCTGATTAAACAGTACTGAAAAAAAAATAACTTCCAGAGTGCATCAAACATGATTTAGAGCTTGTTTATGGAAAAGTGTTTATTTCTGTATTTCAACATGATTTGGAGCTTGTTTTTGGAAAAGTGTTTATTTCTGTATTTCAATGTTGCAACTTGCTGAAAACTGTCCACAGTGTTCCTAACATCCTGATTAAACAGTACTGAAAAAAAATTAACTTCCAGAGTGCATCAAACATGATTTAGAGCTTGTTTATGGAAAAGTTTTTATTTCTGTATTTCAACATGATTTGGAGCTTGTTTTTGGAAAAGTGTTTATTTCTGTATTTCAATGTTGCAACTTGCTGAAAACTGTCCACAGTGTTCCTAACATCCTGATTAAACAGTACTGAAAAAAAAATAACTTCCAGAGTGCATCAAACATGATTTAGAGCTTGTTTATGGAAAAGTGTCAATTTCTGTATTTCAACATGATTTGGAGCTTGTATTTGGAAAAGTGTTAATTTCTGTATTTCAACATGATTTAGAGCTTGTTTTTGGAAAAGTGTTTATTTCTGTATTTCAACATGATTTAGAGCTTGTTTTTGGAAAAGTGTTTATTTCTGTATTTCAATGTTGCAACTTGCTGAAAACTGTCCACAGTGTTCCTAACATCCTGATTAAACAGTACTGAAAAAAAATTAACTTCCAGAGTGCATCAAACATGATTTAGAGCTTGTTTATGGAAAAGTGTCAATTTCTGTATTTCAACATGATTTGGAGCTTGTATTTGGAAAAGTGTTAATTTCTGTATTTCAACATGATTTAGAGCTTGTTTTTGGAAAAGTGTTTATTTCTGTATTTCAACATGATTTAGAGCTTGTTTTTGGAAAAGTGTTTATTTCTGTATTTCAATGTTGCAACTTGCTGAAAACTGTCCACAGTGTTCCTAACATCCTGATTAAACAGTACTGAAAAAAAATTAACTTCCAGAGTGCATCAAACATGATTTAGAGCTTGTTTATGGAAAAGTGTTAATTTCTGTATTTCAACATGATTTAGAGCTTGTTTTTGGAAAAGTGTTTATTTCTGTATTTCAACATGATTTAGAGCTTGTTTTTGGAAAAGTGTTTATTTCTGTATTTCAATGTTGCAACTTGCTGAAAACTGTCCACAGTGTTCCTAACATCCTGATTAAACAGTACTGAAAAAAAATTAACTTCCAGAGTGCATCAAACATGATTTAGAGCTTGTTTATGGAAAAGTGTTTATTTCTGTATTTCAACATGATTTGGAGCTTGTTTTTGGAAAAGTGTCAATTTCTGTATTTCAACATGATTTGAAGCTTGTTTTTGGAAAAGTGTTTATTTCTTTATTTCAATGTTGCAACTTGCTGAAAACTGTCCACAGTGTTCCTAACATCCTGATTAAACAGTACTGAAAAAAAATTAACTTCCAGAGTGCATCAAACATGATTTAGAGCTTGTTTATGGAAAAGTGTCAATTTCTGTATTTCAACATGATTTGGAGCTTGTTTTTGGAAAAGTGTTAATTTCTGTATTTCAACATGATTTAGAGCTTGTTTTTGGAAAAGTGTTTATTTCTGTATTTCAACATGATTTAGAGCTTGTTTTTGGAAAAGTGTTTATTTCTGTATTTCAATGTTGCAACTTGCTGAAAACTGTCCACAGTGTTCCTAACATCCTGATTAAACAGTACTGAAAAAAAATTAACTTCCAGAGTGCATCAAACATGATTTAGAGCTTGTTTATGGAAAAGTGTTAATTTCTGTATTTCAACATGATTTGGAGCTTGTTTTTGGAAAAGTGTCAATTTCTGTATTTCAACATGATTTGAGAGCTTGTTTTTGGAAAAGTGTTTATTTCTGTATTTCAATGTTGCAACTTGCTGAAAACTGTCCACAGTGTTCCTAACATCCTGATTAAACAGTACTGAAAAAAAATTAACTTCCAGAGTGCATCAAACATGATTTAGAGCTTGTTTATGGAAAAGTGTCAATTTCTGTATTTCAACATGATTTAGAGCTTGTTTTTGGAAAAGTGTTTATTTCTGTATTTCAACATGATTTGGAGCTTGTTTTTGGAAAAGTGTTTATTTCTGTATTTCAATGTTGCAACTTGCTGAAAACTGTCCACAGTGTTCCTAACATCCTGATTAAACAGTACTGAAAAAAAATTAACTTCCAGAGTGCATCAAACATGATTTAGAGCTTGTTTATGGAAAAGTGTTAATTTCTGTATTTCAACATGATTTGGAGCTTGTTTTTGGAAAAGTGTCAATTTCTGTATTTCAACATGATTTGAAGCTTGTTTTTGGAAAAGTGTTTATTTCTTTATTTCAATGTTGTAACTTGCTGAAAACTGTCCACAGTGTTCCTAACATCCTGATTAAACAGTACTGAAAAAAAATTAACTTCCATAGTGCATCAAACATGATTTAGAGCTTGTTTATGGAAAAGTGTCAATTTCTGTATTTCAACATGATTTGGAGCTTGTTTTTGGAAAAGTGTTAATTTCTGTATTTCAACATGATTTAGAGCTTGTTTTTGGAAAAGTGTTTATTTCTGTATTTCAACATGATTTAGAGCTTGTTTTTGGAAAAGTGTTTATTTCTGTATTTCAATGTTGCAACTTGCTGAAAACTGTCCACAGTGTTCCTAACATCCTGATTAAACAGTACTGAAAAAAAATTAACTTCCAGAGTGCATCAAACATGATTTAGAGCTTGTTTATGGAAAAGTGTTTATTTCTGTATTTCAACATGATTTGGAGCTTGTTTTTGGAAAAGTGTTTATTTCTGTATTTCAACATGATTTGAGCTTGTTTTTGGAAAAGTGTTTATTTCTGTATTTCAATGTTGCAACTTGCTGAAAACTGTCCACAGTGTTCCTAACATCCTGATTAAACAGTACTGAAAAAAAATTAACTTCCATAGTGCATCAAACATGATTTAGAGCTTGTTTATGGAAAAGTGTCAATTTCTGTATTTCAACATGATTTGGAGCTTGTTTTTGGAAAAGTGTCAATTTCTGTATTTCAACATGATTTGAAGCTTGTTTTTGAAAAGTGCTTATTTCTGTTTTTCAACATGATTTAGAGCTTGTTTTTGGAAAAGTGTTTATTTCTGTATTTCAATGTTGCAACTTGCTGAAAACTGTCCACAGTGTTCCTAACATCCTGATTAAACAGTACTGAAAAAAAATTAACTTCCAGAGTGCATCAAACATGATTTAGAGCTTGTTTATGGAAAAGTGTCAATTTCTGTATTTCAACATGATTTGGAGCTTGTTTTTGGAAAAGTGTTAATTTCTGTATTTCAACATGATTTAGAGCTTGTTTTTGGAAAAGTGTTTATTTCTGTATTTCAACATGATTTAGAGCTTGTTTTTGGAAAAGTGTTTATTTCTGTATTTCAATGTTGCAACTTGCTGAAAACTGTCCACAGTGTTCCTAACATCCTGATTAAACAGTACTGAAAAAAAATTAACTTCCAGAGTGCATCAAACATGATTTAGAGCTTGTTTATGGAAAAGTTTTTATTTCTGTATTTCAACATGATTTGGAGCTTGTTTTTGGAAAAGTGTTTATTTCTGTATTTCAATGTTGCAACTTGCTGAAAACTGTCCACAGTGTTCCTAACATCCTGATTAAACAGTACTGAAAAAAAATTAACTTCCAGAGTGCATCAAACATGATTTAGAGCTTGTTTATGGAAAAGTGTTTATTTCTGTATTTCAACATGATTTGGAGCTTGTTTTTGGAAAAGTGTCAATTTCTGTATTTCAACATGATTTGAAGCTTGTTTTTGGAAAAGTGTTTATTTCTTTATTTCAATGTTGCAACTTGCTGAAAACTGTCCACAGTGTTCCTAACATCCTGATTAAACAGTACTGAAAAAAAATTAACTTCCATAGTGCATCAAACATGATTTAGAGCTTGTTTATGGAAAAGTGTCAATTTCTGTATTTCAACATGATTTGGAGCTTGTTTTTGGAAAAGTGTCAATTTCTGTATTTCAACATGATTTGAAGCTTGTTTTTGAAAAGTGCTTATTTCTGTTTTTCAACATGATTTAGAGCTTGTTTTTGGAAAAGTGTTTATTTCTGTATTTCAATGTTGCAACTTGCTGAAAACTGTCCACAGTGTTCCTAACATCCTGATTAAACAGTACTGAAAAAAAATTAACTTCCAGAGTGCATCAAACATGATTTAGAGCTTGTTTATGGAAAAGTGTCAATTTCTGTATTTCAACATGATTTGGAGCTTGTTTTTGGAAAAGTGTTAATTTCTGTATTTCAACATGATTTAGAGCTTGTTTTTGGAAAAGTGTTTATTTCTGTATTTCAACATGATTTAGAGCTTGTTTTTGGAAAAGTGTTTATTTCTGTATTTCAATGTTGCAACTTGCTGAAAACTGTCCACAGTGTTCCTAACATCCTGATTAAACAGTACTGAAAAAAATTAACTTCCAGAGTGCATCAAACATGATTTAGAGCTTGTTTATGGAAAAGTTTTTATTTCTGTATTTCAACATGATTTGGAGCTTGTTTTTGGAAAAGTGTTTATTTCTGTATTTCAATGTTGCAACTTGCTGAAAACTGTCCACAGTGTTCCTAACATCCTGATTAAACAGTACTGAAAAAAAATTAACTTCCAGAGTGCATCAAACATGATTTAGAGCTTGTTTATGGAAAAGTGTTTATTTTTGTATTTCAATGTTGCAACTTGCTGAAAACTGTCCACAGTGTTCCTAACATCCTGATTAAACAGTACTGAAAAAAAAATTAACTTCCATAGTGCATCAAACATGATTTAGAGCTTGTTTATGGAAAAGTGTCAATTTCTGTATTTCAACATGATTTGGAGCTTGTTTTTGGAAAAGTGTAAATTTCTGTATTTCAACATGATTTGAAGCTTGATTTTGAAAAGTGCTTATTTCTGTTTTTCAACATGATTTAGAGCTTGTTTTTGGAAAAGTGTTTATTTCTGTATTTCAATGTTGCAACTTGCTGAAAACTGTCCACAGTGTTCCTAACATCCTGATTAAACAGTACTGAAAAAAAATTAACTTCCAGAGTGCATCAAACATGATTTAGAGCTTGTTTATGGAAAAGTGTCAATTTCTGTATTTCAACATGATTTGGAGCTTGTTTTTGGAAAAGTGTCAATTTCTGTATTTCAACATGATTTGAAGCTTGTTTTTGAAAAGTGCTTATTTCTGTATTTCAACATGATTTGGAGCTTGTTTTTGGAAAAGTGTTTATTTCTGTATTTCAATGTTGCAACTTGCTGAAAACTGTCCACAGTGTTCCTAACATCCTGATTAAACAGTACTGAAAAAAAATTAACTTCCAGAGTGCATCAAACATGATTTAGAGCTTGTTTATGGAAAAGTGTCAATTTCTGTATTTCAACATGATTTGGAGCTTGTTTTTGGAAAAGTGTCAATTTCTGTATTTCAACATGATTTAGAGCTTGTTTTTGGAAAAGTGCTTATTTCTGTATTTCAACATGATTTGGAGCTTGTTTTTGGAAAAGTGTTTATTTCTGTATTTCAATGTTGCAACTTGCTGAAAACTGTCCACAGTGTTCCTAACATCCTGATTAAACAGTACTGAAAAAAAATTAACTTCCAGAGTGCATCAAACATGATTTAGAGCTTGTTTATGGAAAAGTGTCAATTTCTGTATTTCAACATGATTTGGAGCTTGTTTTTGGAAAAGTGTTAATTTCTGTATTTCAACATGATTTAGAGCTTGTTTTTGGAAAAGTGTTAATTTCTGTATTTCAACATGATTTAGAGCTTGTTTTTGGAAAAGTGTTTATTTCTGTATTTCAATGTTGCAACTTGCTGAAAACTGTCCACAGTGTTCCTAACATCCTGATTAAACAGTACTGAAAAAAAATTAACTTCCAGAGTGCATCAAACATGATTTAGAGCTTGTTTATGGAAAAGTGTCAATTTCTGTATTTCAACATGATTTGGAGCTTGTTTTTGGAAAAGTGTCAATTTCTGTATTTCAACATGATTTGAAGCTTGTTTTTGAAAAGTGCTTATTTCTGTATTTCAACATGATTTGGAGCTTGTTTTTGGAAAAGTGTTTATTTCTGTATTTCAATGTTGCAACTTGCTGAAAACTGTCCACAGTGTTCCTAACATCCTGATTAAACAGTACTGAAAAAAAATTAACTTCCATAGTGCATCAAACATGATTTAGAGCTTGTTTATGGAAAAGTGTCAATTTCTGTATTTCAACATGATTTGGAGCTTGTTTTTGGAAAAGTGTTAATTTCTGTATTTCAACATGATTTAGAGCTTGTTTTTGGAAAAGTGTTTATTTCTGTATTTCAACATGATTTAGAGCTTGTTTTTGGAAAAGTGTTTATTTCTGTATTTCAATGTTGCAACTTGCTGAAAACTGTCCACAGTGTTCCTAACATCCTGATTAAACAGTACTGAAAAAAAATTTACTTCCAGAGTGCATCAAACATGATTTAGAGCTTGTTTATGGAAAAGTTTTTATTTCTGTATTTCAACATGATTTGGAGCTTGTTTTTGGAAAAGTGTTTATTTCTGTATTTCAATGTTGCAACTTGCTGAAAACTGTCCACAGTGTTCCTAACATCCTGATTAAACAGTACTGAAAAAAAAATAACTTCCAGAGTGCATCAAACATGATTTAGAGCTTGTTTATGGAAAAGTGTTAATTTCTGTATTTCAACATGATTTAGAGCTTGTTTTTGGAAAAGTGTTTATTTCTGTATTTCAACATGATTTAGAGCTTGTTTTTGGAAAAGTGTTTATTTCTGTATTTCAATGTTGCAACTTGCTGAAAACTGTCCACAGTGTTCCTAACATCCTGATTAAACAGTACTGAAAAAAAATTAACTTCCAGAGTGCATCAAACATGATTTAGAGCTTGTTTATGGAAAAGTGTTTATTTCTGTATTTCAACATGATTTGGAGCTTGTTTTTGGAAAAGTGTCAATTTCTGTATTTCAACATGATTTGGAGCTTGTTTTTGGAAAAGTGTCAATTTCTGTATTTCAACATGATTTGAAGCTTGTTTTTGAAAAGTGCTTATTTCTGTATTTCAACATGATTTGGAGCTTGTTTTTGGAAAAGTGTTTATTTCTGTATTTCAATGTTGCAACTTGCTGAAAACTGTCCACAGTGTTCCTAACATCCTGATTAAACAGTACTGAAAAAAAATTAACTTCCATAGTGCATCAAACATGATTTAGAGCTTGTTTATGGAAAAGTGTCAATTTCTGTATTTCAACATGATTTGGAGCTTGTTTTTGGAAAAGTGTTAATTTCTGTATTTCAACATGATTTAGAGCTTGTTTTTGGAAAAGTGTTTATTTCTGTATTTCAACATGATTTAGAGCTTGTTTTTGGAAAAGTGTTTATTTCTGTATTTCAATGTTGCAACTTGCTGAAAACTGTCCACAGTGTTCCTAACATCCTGATTAAACAGTACTGAAAAAAAATTAACTTCCAGAGTGCATCAAACATGATTTAGAGCTTGTTTATGGAAAAGTTTTTATTTCTGTATTTCAACATGATTTGGAGCTTGTTTTTGGAAAAGTGTTTATTTCTGTATTTCAATGTTGCAACTTGCTGAAAACTGTCCACAGTGTTCCTAACATCCTGATTAAACAGTACTGAAAAAAAAATAACTTCCAGAGTGCATCAAACATGATTTAGAGCTTGTTTATGGAAAAGTGTTAATTTCTGTATTTCAACATGATTTAGAGCTTGTTTTTGGAAAAGTGTTTATTTCTGTATTTCAACATGATTTAGAGCTTGTTTTTGGAAAAGTGTTTATTTCTGTATTTCAATGTTGCAACTTGCTGAAAACTGTCCACAGTGTTCCTAACATCCTGATTAAACAGTACTGAAAAAAAATTAACTTCCAGAGTGCATCAAACATGATTTAGAGCTTGTTTATGGAAAAGTGTTTATTTCTGTATTTCAACATGATTTGGAGCTTGTTTTTGGAAAAGTGTCAATTTCTGTATTTCAACATGATTTGGAGCTTGTTTTTGGAAAAGTGTTTATTTCTGTATTTCAATGTTGCAACTTGCTGAAAACTGTCCACAGTGTTCCTAACATCCTGATTAAACAGTACTGAAAAAAAATTAACTTCCAGAGTGCATCAAACATGATTTAGAGCTTGTTTATGGAAAAGTGTCAATTTCTGTATTTCAACATGATTTGGAGCTTGTTTTTGGAAAAGTGTTAATTTCTGTATTTCAACATGATTTAGAGCTTGTTTTTGGAAAAGTGTTAATTTCTGTATTTCAACATGATTTAGAGCTTGTTTTTGGAAAAGTGTTTATTTCTGTATTTCAATGTTGCAACTTGCTGAAAACTGTCCACAGTGTTCCTAACATCCTGATTAAACAGTACTGAAAAAAAATTAACTTCCAGAGTGCATCAAACATGATTTAGAGCTTGTTTATGGAAAAGTGTCAATTTCTGTATTTCAACATGATTTGGAGCTTGTTTTTGGAAAAGTGTCAATTTCTGTATTTCAATGTTGCAACTTGCTGAAAACTGTCCACAGTGTTCCTAACATCCTGATTAAACAGTACTGAAAAAAAATTAACTTCCAGAGTGCATCAAACATGATTTAGAGCTTGTTTATGGAAAAGTGTCAATTTCTGTATTTCAACATGATTTGGAGCTTGTTTTTGGAAAAGTGTCAATTTCTGTATTTCAACATGATTTGAAGCTTGTTTTTGAAAAGTGCTTATTTCTGTATTTCAACATGATTTGGAGCTTGTTTTTGGAAAAGTGTTTATTTCTGTATTTCAATGTTGCAACTTGCTGAAAACTGTCCACAGTGTTCCTAACATCCTGATTAAACAGTACTGAAAAAAAATTAACTTCCATAGTGCATCAAACATGATTTAGAGCTTGTTTATGGAAAAGTGTCAATTTCTGTATTTCAACATGATTTGGAGCTTGTTTTTGGAAAAGTGTTAATTTCTGTATTTCAACATGATTTAGAGCTTGTTTTTGGAAAAGTGTTTATTTCTGTATTTCAACATGATTTAGAGCTTGTTTTTGGAAAAGTGTTTATTTCTGTATTTCAATGTTGCAACTTGCTGAAAACTGTCCACAGTGTTCCTAACATCCTGATTAAACAGTACTGAAAAAAAATTAACTTCCAGAGTGCATCAAACATGATTTAGAGCTTGTTTATGGAAAAGTTTTTATTTCTGTATTTCAACATGATTTGGAGCTTGTTTTTGGTAAAGTGTTTATTTCTGTATTTCAATGTTGCAACTTGCTGAAAACTGTCCACAGTGTTCCTAACATCCTGATTAAACAGTACTGAAAAAAAAATAACTTCCAGAGTGCATCAAACATGATTTAGAGCTTGTTTATGGAAAAGTGTTAATTTCTGTATTTCAACATGATTTAGAGCTTGTTTTTGGAAAAGTGTTTATTTCTGTATTTCAACATGATTTAGAGCTTGTTTTTGGAAAAGTGTTTATTTCTGTATTTCAATGTTGCAACTTGCTGAAAACTGTCCACAGTGTTCCTAACATCCTGATTAAACAGTACTGAAAAAAAATTAACTTCCAGAGTGCATCAAACATGATTTAGAGCTTGTTTATGGAAAAGTGTTTATTTCTGTATTTCAACATGATTTGGAGCTTGTTTTTGGAAAAGTGTCAATTTCTGTATTTCAACATGATTTGGAGCTTGTTTTTGGAAAAGTGTCAATTTCTGTATTTCAACATGATTTGAAGCTTGTTTTTGAAAAGTGCTTATTTCTGTATTTCAACATGATTTGGAGCTTGTTTTTGGAAAAGTGTTTATTTCTGTATTTCAATGTTGCAACTTGCTGAAAACTGTCCACAGTGTTCCTAACATCCTGATTAAACAGTACTGAAAAAAAATTAACTTCCAGAGTGCATCAAACATGATTTAGAGCTTGTTTATGGAAAAGTGTCAATTTCTGTATTTCAACATGATTTGGAGCTTGTTTTTGGAAAAGTGTTTATTTCTGTATTTCAATGTTGCAACTTGCTGAAAACTGTCCACAGTGTTCCTAACATCCTGATTAAACAGTACTGAAAAAAAATTAACTTCCAGAGTGCATCAAACATGATTTAGAGCTTGTTTATGGAAAAGTGTTTATTTCTGTATTTCAACATGATTTGGAGCTTGTTTTTGGAAAAGTGTCAATTTCTGTATTTCAACATGATTTGAAGCTTGTTTTTGGAAAAGTGTTTATTTCTTTATTTCAATGTTGCAACTTGCTGAAAACTGTCCACAGTGTTCCTAACATCCTGATTAAACAGTACTGAAAAAAAATTAACTTCCATAGTGCATCAAACATGATTTAGAGCTTGTTTATGGAAAAGTGTCAATTTCTGTATTTCAACATGATTTGGAGCTTGTTTTTGGAAAAGTGTCAATTTCTGTATTTCAACATGATTTGAAGCTTGTTTTTGAAAAGTGCTTATTTCTGTTTTTCAACATGATTTAGAGCTTGTTTTTGGAAAAGTGTTTATTTCTGTATTTCAATGTTGCAACTTGCTGAAAACTGTCCACAGTGTTCCTAACATCCTGATTAAACAGTACTGAAAAAAAATTAACTTCCAGAGTGCATCAAACATGATTTAGAGCTTGTTTATGGAAAAGTGTCAATTTCTGTATTTCAACATGATTTGGAGCTTGTTTTTGGAAAAGTGTTAATTTCTGTATTTCAACATGATTTAGAGCTTGTTTTTGGAAAAGTGTTTATTTCTGTATTTCAACATGATTTAGAGCTTGTTTTTGGAAAAGTGTTTATTTCTGTATTTCAATGTTGCAACTTGCTGAAAACTGTCCACAGTGTTCCTAACATCCTGATTAAACAGTACTGAAAAAAAATTAACTTCCAGAGTGCATCAAACATGATTTAGAGCTTGTTTATGGAAAAGTTTTTATTTCTGTATTTCAACATGATTTGGAGCTTGTTTTTGGAAAAGTGTTTATTTCTGTATTTCAATGTTGCAACTTGCTGAAAACTGTCCACAGTGTTCCTAACATCCTGATTAAACAGTACTGAAAAAAAATTAACTTCCAGAGTGCATCAAACATGATTTAGAGCTTGTTTATGGAAAAGTGTTTATTTTTGTATTTCAATGTTGCAACTTGCTGAAAACTGTCCACAGTGTTCCTAACATCCTGATTAAACAGTACTGAAAAAAAATTAACTTCCATAGTGCATCAAACATGATTTAGAGCTTGTTTATGGAAAAGTGTCAATTTCTGTATTTCAACATGATTTGGAGCTTGTTTTTGGAAAAGTGTAAATTTCTGTATTTCAACATGATTTGAAGCTTGATTTTGAAAAGTGCTTATTTCTGTTTTTCAACATGATTTAGAGCTTGTTTTTGGAAAAGTGTTTATTTCTGTATTTCAATGTTGCAACTTGCTGAAAACTGTCCACAGTGTTCCTAACATCCTGATTAAACAGTACTGAAAAAAAATTAACTTCCAGAGTGCATCAAACATGATTTAGAGCTTGTTTATGGAAAAGTGTCAATTTCTGTATTTCAACATGATTTGGAGCTTGTTTTTGGAAAAGTGTCAATTTCTGTATTTCAACATGATTTGAAGCTTGTTTTTGAAAAGTGCTTATTTCTGTATTTCAACATGATTTGGAGCTTGTTTTTGGAAAAGTGTTTATTTCTGTATTTCAATGTTGCAACTTGCTGAAAACTGTCCACAGTGTTCCTAACATCCTGATTAAACAGTACTGAAAAAAAATTAACTTCCAGAGTGCATCAAACATGATTTAGAGCTTGTTTATGGAAAAGTGTTTATTTCTGTATTTCAACATGATTTGGAGCTTGTTTTTGGAAAAGTGTCAATTTCTGTATTTCAACATGATTTGAAGCTTGTTTTTGAAAAGTGCTTATTTCTGTATTTCAACATGATTTGGAGCTTGTTTTTGGAAAAGTGTTTATTTCTGTATTTCAATGTTGCAACTTGCTGAAAACTGTCCACAGTGTTCCTAACATCCTGATTAAACAGTACTGAAAAAAAATTAACTTCCAGAGTGCATCAAACATGATTTAGAGCTTGTTTATGGAAAAGTGTCAATTTCTGTATTTCAACATGATTTGGAGCTTGTTTTTGGAAAAGTGTTAATTTCTGTATTTCAACATGATTTAGAGCTTGTTTTTGGAAAAGTGTTAATTTCTGTATTTCAACATGATTTAGAGCTTGTTTTTGGAAAAGTGTTTATTTCTGTATTTCAATGTTGCAACTTGCTGAAAACTGTCCACAGTGTTCCTAACATCCTGATTAAACAGTACTGAAAAAAAATTAACTTCCAGAGTGCATCAAACATGATTTAGAGCTTGTTTATGGAAAAGTGTCAATTTCTGTATTTCAACATGATTTGGAGCTTGTTTTTGGAAAAGTGTCAATTTCTGTATTTCAACATGATTTGAAGCTTGTTTTTGAAAAGTGCTTATTTCTGTATTTCAACATGATTTGGAGCTTGTTTTTGGAAAAGTGTTTATTTCTGTATTTCAATGTTGCAACTTGCTGAAAACTGTCCACAGTGTTCCTAACATCCTGATTAAACAGTACTGAAAAAAAATTAACTTCCATAGTGCATCAAACATGATTTAGAGCTTGTTTATGGAAAAGTGTCAATTTCTGTATTTCAACATGATTTGGAGCTTGTTTTTGGAAAAGTGTTAATTTCTGTATTTCAACATGATTTAGAGCTTGTTTTTGGAAAAGTGTTTATTTCTGTATTTCAACATGATTTAGAGCTTGTTTTTGGAAAAGTGTTTATTTCTGTATTTCAATGTTGCAACTTGCTGAAAACTGTCCACAGTGTTCCTAACATCCTGATTAAACAGTACTGAAAAAAAATTTACTTCCAGAGTGCATCAAACATGATTTAGAGCTTGTTTATGGAAAAGTTTTTATTTCTGTATTTCAACATGATTTGGAGCTTGTTTTTGGAAAAGTGTTTATTTCTGTATTTCAATGTTGCAACTTGCTGAAAACTGTCCACAGTGTTCCTAACATCCTGATTAAACAGTACTGAAAAAAAAATAACTTCCAGAGTGCATCAAACATGATTTAGAGCTTGTTTATGGAAAAGTGTTAATTTCTGTATTTCAACATGATTTAGAGCTTGTTTTTGGAAAAGTGTTTATTTCTGTATTTCAACATGATTTAGAGCTTGTTTTTGGAAAAGTGTTTATTTCTGTATTTCAATGTTGCAACTTGCTGAAAACTGTCCACAGTGTTCCTAACATCCTGATTAAACAGTACTGAAAAAAAATTAACTTCCAGAGTGCATCAAACATGATTTAGAGCTTGTTTATGGAAAAGTGTTTATTTCTGTATTTCAACATGATTTGGAGCTTGTTTTTGGAAAAGTGTCAATTTCTGTATTTCAACATGATTTGAGCTTGTTTTTGAAAAGTGCTTATTTCTGTTTTCAACATGATTTGAGCTTGTTTTTGGAAAAGTGTTTATTTCTGTATTTCAATGTTGCAACTTGCTGAAAACTGTCCACAGTGTTCCTAACATCCTGATTAAACAGTACTGAAAAAAAATTAACTTCCATAGTGCATCAAACATGATTTAGAGCTTGTTTATGGAAAAGTGTCAATTTCTGTATTTCAACATGATTTGGAGCTTGTTTTTGGAAAAGTGTCAATTTCTGTATTTCAACATGATTTGAAGCTTGTTTTTGAAAAGTGCTTATTTCTGTATTTCAACATGATTTAGAGCTTGTTTTTGGAAAAGTGTTTATTTCTGTATTTCAATGTTGCAACTTGCTGAAAACTGTCCACAGTGTTCCTAACATCCTGATTAAACAGTACTGAAAAAAAATTAACTTCCATAGTGCATCAAACATGATTTAGAGCTTGTTTATGGAAAAGTGTCAATTTCTGTATTTCAACATGATTTGGAGCTTGTTTTTGGAAAAGTGTTAATTTCTGTATTTCAACATGATTTAGAGCTTGTTTTTGGAAAAGTGTTTATTTCTGTATTTCAACATGATTTAGAGCTTGTTTTTGGAAAAGTGTTTATTTCTGTATTTCAATGTTGCAACTTGCTGAAAACTGTCCACAGTGTTCCTAACATCCTGATTAAACAGTACTGAAAAAAAATTTACTTCCAGAGTGCATCAAACATGATTTAGAGCTTGTTTATGGAAAAGTTTTTATTTCTGTATTTCAACATGATTTGGAGCTTGTTTTTGGAAAAGTGTTTATTTCTGTATTTCAATGTTGCAACTTGCTGAAAACTGTCCACAGTGTTCCTAACATCCTGATTAAACAGTACTGAAAAAAAAATAACTTCCAGAGTGCATCAAACATGATTTAGAGCTTGTTTATGGAAAAGTGTTAATTTCTGTATTTCAACATGATTTAGAGCTTGTTTTTGGAAAAGTGTTTATTTCTGTATTTCAACATGATTTAGAGCTTGTTTTTGGAAAAGTGTTTATTTCTGTATTTCAATGTTGCAACTTGCTGAAAACTGTCCACAGTGTTCCTAACATCCTGATTAAACAGTACTGAAAAAAAATTAACTTCCAGAGTGCATCAAACATGATTTAGAGCTTGTTTATGGAAAAGTGTTTATTTCTGTATTTCAACATGATTTGGAGCTTGTTTTTGGAAAAGTGTCAATTTCTGTATTTCAACATGATTTGGAGCTTGTTTTTGGAAAAGTGTTTATTTCTGTATTTCAATGTTGCAACTTGCTGAAAACTGTCCACAGTGTTCCTAACATCCTGATTAAACAGTACTGAAAAAAAATAACTTCCAGAGTGCATCAAACATGATTTAGAGCTTGTTTATGGAAAAGTGTCAATTTCTGTATTTCAACATGATTTGGAGCTTGTTTTTGGAAAAGTGTTAATTTCTGTATTTCAACATGATTTAGAGCTTGTTTTTGGAAAAGTGTTAATTTCTGTATTTCAACATGATTTAGAGCTTGTTTTTGGAAAAGTGTTTATTTCTGTATTTCAATGTTGCAACTTGCTGAAAACTGTCCACAGTGTTCCTAACATCCTGATTAAACAGTACTGAAAAAAAATTAACTTCCAGAGTGCATCAAACATGATTTAGAGCTTGTTTATGGAAAAGTGTCAATTTCTGTATTTCAACATGATTTGGAGCTTGTTTTTGGAAAAGTGTCAATTTCTGTATTTCAATGTTGCAACTTGCTGAAAACTGTCCACAGTGTTCCTAACATCCTGATTAAACAGTACTGAAAAGAAATAACTTCCAGAGTGCATCAAACATGATTTAGAGCTTGTTTATGGAAAAGTGTCAATTTCTGTATTTCAACATGATTTGGAGCTTGTTTTTGGAAAAGTGTCAATTTCTGTATTTCAACATGATTTGAAGCTTGTTTTTGAAAAGTGCTTATTTCTGTATTTCAACATGATTTGGAGCTTGTTTTTGGAAAAGTGTTTATTTCTGTATTTCAATGTTGCAACTTGCTGAAAACTGTCCACAGTGTTCCTAACATCCTGATTAAACAGTACTGAAAAAAATTAACTTCCATAGTGCATCAAACATGATTTAGAGCTTGTTTATGGAAAAGTGTCAATTTCTGTATTTCAACATGATTTGGAGCTTGTTTTTGGAAAAGTGTTAATTTCTGTATTTCAACATGATTTAGAGCTTGTTTTTGGAAAAGTGTTTATTTCTGTATTTCAACATGATTTAGAGCTTGTTTTTGGAAAAGTGTTTATTTCTGTATTTCAATGTTGCAACTTGCTGAAAACTGTCCACAGTGTTCCTAACATCCTGATTAAACAGTACTGAAAAAAAATTTACTTCCAGAGTGCATCAAACATGATTTAGAGCTTGTTTATGGAAAAGTTTTTATTTCTGTATTTCAACATGATTTGGAGCTTGTTTTTGGAAAAGTGTTTATTTCTGTATTTCAATGTTGCAACTTGCTGAAAACTGTCCACAGTGTTCCTAACATCCTGATTAAACAGTACTGAAAAAAAAATAACTTCCAGAGTGCATCAAACATGATTTAGAGCTTGTTTATGGAAAAGTGTTAATTTCTGTATTTCAACATGATTTAGAGCTTGTTTTTGGAAAAGTGTTTATTTCTGTATTTCAACATGATTTAGAGCTTGTTTTTGGAAAAGTGTTTATTTCTGTATTTCAATGTTGCAACTTGCTGAAAACTGTCCACAGTGTTCCTAACATCCTGATTAAACAGTACTGAAAAAAAATTAACTTCCAGAGTGCATCAAACATGATTTAGAGCTTGTTTATGGAAAAGTGTTTATTTCTGTATTTCAACATGATTTGGAGCTTGTTTTTGGAAAAGTGTCAATTTCTGTATTTCAACATGATTTGGAGCTTGTTTTTGGAAAAGTGTCAATTTCTGTATTTCAACATGATTTAGAGCTTGTTTTTGGAAAAGTGTTTATTTCTGTATTTCAATGTTGCAACTTGCTGAAAACTGTCCACAGTGTTCCTAACATCCTGATTAAACAGTACTGAAAAAAAATTAACTTCCATAGTGCATCAAACATGATTTAGAGCTTGTTTATGGAAAAGTGTCAATTTCTGTATTTCAACATGATTTGGAGCTTGTTTTTGGAAAAGTGTCAATTTCTGTATTTCAACATGATTTGAAGCTTGTTTTTGAAAAGTGCTTATTTCTGTATTTCAACATGATTTAGAGCTTGTTTTTGGAAAAGTGTTTATTTCTGTATTTCAATGTTGCAACTTGCTGAAAACTGTCCACAGTGTTCCTAACATCCTGATTAAACAGTACTGAAAAAAAATTAACTTCCAGAGTGCATCAAACATGATTTAGAGCTTGTTTATGGAAAAGTGTCAATTTCTGTATTTCAACATGATTTGGAGCTTGTTTTTGGAAAAGTGTCAATTTCTGTATTTCAACATGATTTGAAGCTTGTTTTTGGAAAAGTGTTTATTTCTGTATTTCAACATGATTTAGAGCTTGTTTTTGGAAAAGTGTTTATTTCTGTATTTCAATGTTGCAACTTGCTGAAAACTGTCCACAGTGTTCCTAACATCCTGATTAAACAGTACTGAAAAAAAATTAACTTCCAGAGTGCATCAAACATGATTTAGAGCTTGTTTATGGAAAAGTGTTTATTTCTGTATTTCAACATGATTTGGAGCTTGTTTTTGGAAAAGTGTCAATTTCTGTATTTCAACATGATTTGAAGCTTGTTTTTGAAAAGTGCTTATTTCTGTATTTCAACATGATTTGGAGCTTGTTTTTGGAAAAGTGTTTATTTCTGTATTTCAATGTTGCAACTTGCTGAAAACTGTCCACAGTGTTCCTAACATCCTGATTAAACAGTACTGAAAAAAAATAACTTCCAGAGTGCATCAAACATGATTTAGAGCTTGTTTATGGAAAAGTGTCAATTTCTGTATTTCAACATGATTTGGAGCTTGTTTTTGGAAAAGTGTTAATTTCTGTATTTCAACATGATTTAGAGCTTGTTTTTGGAAAAGTGTTAATTTCTGTATTTCAACATGATTTAGAGCTTGTTTTTGGAAAAGTGTTTATTTCTGTATTTCAATGTTGCAACTTGCTGAAAACTGTCCACAGTGTTCCTAACATCCTGATTAAACAGTACTGAAAAAAAATTAACTTCCAGAGTGCATCAAACATGATTTAGAGCTTGTTTATGGAAAAGTGTCAATTTCTGTATTTCAACATGATTTGGAGCTTGTTTTTGGAAAAGTGTCAATTTCTGTATTTCAATGTTGCAACTTGCTGAAAACTGTCCACAGTGTTCCTAACATCCTGATTAAACAGTACTGAAAAAAAATTAACTTCCAGAGTGCATCAAACATGATTTAGAGCTTGTTTATGGAAAAGTGTCAATTTCTGTATTTCAACATGATTTGGAGCTTGTTTTTGGAAAAGTGTCAATTTCTGTATTTCAACATGATTTGAAGCTTGTTTTTGAAAAGTGCTTATTTCTGTATTTCAACATGATTTGGAGCTTGTTTTTGGAAAAGTGTTTATTTCTGTATTTCAATGTTGCAACTTGCTGAAAACTGTCCACAGTGTTCCTAACATCCTGATTAAACAGTACTGAAAAAAAATTAACTTCCATAGTGCATCAAACATGATTTAGAGCTTGTTTATGGAAAAGTGTCAATTTCTGTATTTCAACATGATTTGGAGCTTGTTTTTGGAAAAGTGTTAATTTCTGTATTTCAACATGATTTAGAGCTTGTTTTTGGAAAAGTGTTTATTTCTGTATTTCAACATGATTTAGAGCTTGTTTTTGGAAAAGTGTTTATTTCTGTATTTCAATGTTGCAACTTGCTGAAAACTGTCCACAGTGTTCCTAACATCCTGATTAAACAGTACTGAAAAAAAATTAACTTCCAGAGTGCATCAAACATGATTTAGAGCTTGTTTATGGAAAAGTTTTTATTTCTGTATTTCAACATGATTTGGAGCTTGTTTTTGGAAAAGTGTTTATTTCTGTATTTCAATGTTGCAACTTGCTGAAAACTGTCCACAGTGTTCCTAACATCCTGATTAAACAGTACTGAAAAAAAAATAACTTCCAGAGTGCATCAAACATGATTTAGAGCTTGTTTATGGAAAAGTGTTAATTTCTGTATTTCAACATGATTTAGAGCTTGTTTTTGGAAAAGTGTTTATTTCTGTATTTCAACATGATTTAGAGCTTGTTTTTGGAAAAGTGTTTATTTCTGTATTTCAATGTTGCAACTTGCTGAAAACTGTCCACAGTGTTCCTAACATCCTGATTAAACAGTACTGAAAAAAAATTAACTTCCATAGTGCATCAAACATGATTTAGAGCTTGTTTATGGAAAAGTGTCAATTTCTGTATTTCAACATGATTTGGAGCTTGTTTTTGGAAAAGTGTCAATTTCTGTATTTCAACATGATTTGAAGCTTGTTTTTGAAAAGTGCTTATTTCTGTATTTCAACATGATTTAGAGCTTGTTTTTGGAAAAGTGTTTATTTCTGTATTTCAATGTTGCAACTTGCTGAAAACTGTCCACAGTGTTCCTAACATCCTGATTAAACAGTACTGAAAAAAAATTAACTTCCAGAGTGCATCAAACATGATTTAGAGCTTGTTTATGGAAAAGTGTCAATTTCTGTATTTCAACATGATTTGGAGCTTGTTTTTGGAAAAGTGTTAATTTCTGTATTTCAACATGATTTAGAGCTTGTTTTTGGAAAAGTGTTTATTTCTGTATTTCAACATGATTTAGAGCTTGTTTTTGGAAAAGTGTTTATTTCTGTATTTCAATGTTGCAACTTGCTGAAAACTGTCCACAGTGTTCCTAACATCCTGATTAAACAGTACTGAAAAAAAATTAACTTCCAGAGTGCATCAAACATGATTTAGAGCTTGTTTATGGAAAAGTTTTTATTTCTGTATTTCAACATGATTTGGAGCTTGTTTTTGGAAAAGTGTTTATTTCTGTATTTCAATGTTGCAACTTGCTGAAAACTGTCCACAGTGTTCCTAACATCCTGATTAAACAGTACTGAAAAAAAATTAACTTCCAGAGTGCATCAAACATGATTTAGAGCTTGTTTATGGAAAAGTGTTTATTTCTGTATTTCAACATGATTTGGAGCTTGTTTTTGGAAAAGTGTCAATTTCTGTATTTCAACATGATTTGAAGCTTGTTTTTGGAAAAGTGTTTATTTCTTTATTTCAATGTTGCAACTTGCTGAAAACTGTCCACAGTGTTCCTAACATCCTGATTAAACAGTACTGAAAAAAAATTAACTTCCATAGTGCATCAAACATGATTTAGAGCTTGTTTATGGAAAAGTGTCAATTTCTGTATTTCAACATGATTTGGAGCTTGTTTTTGGAAAAGTGTCAATTTCTGTATTTCAACATGATTTGGAGCTTGTTTTTGGAAAAGTGCTTATTTCTGTATTTCAACATGATTTAGAGCTTGTTTTTGGAAAAGTGTTTATTTCTGTATTTCAATGTTGCAACTTGCTGAAAACTGTCCACAGTGTTCCTAACATCCTGATTAAACAGTACTGAAAAAAAATTAACTTCCAGAGTGCATCAAACATGATTTAGAGCTTGTTTATGGAAAAGTTTTTATTTCTGTATTTCAACATGATTTGGAGCTTGTTTTTGGAAAAGTGTTTATTTCTGTATTTCAATGTTGCAACTTGCTGAAAACTGTCCACAGTGTTCCTAACATCCTGATTAAACAGTACTGAAAAAAAATTAACTTCCAGAGTGCATCAAACATGATTTAGAGCTTGTTTATGGAAAAGTGTTTATTTTTGTATTTCAATGTTGCAACTTGCTGAAAACTGTCCACAGTGTTCCTAACATCCTGATTAAACAGTACTGAAAAAAAAATTAACTTCCATAGTGCATCAAACATGATTTAGAGCTTGTTTATGGAAAAGTGTCAATTTCTGTATTTCAACATGATTTGGAGCTTGTTTTTGGAAAAGTGTAAATTTCTGTATTTCAACATGATTTGAAGCTTGATTTTGAAAAGTGCTTATTGCTGTTTTTCAACATGATTTAGAGCTTGTTTTTGGAAAAGTGTTTATTTCTGTATTTCAATGTTGCAACTTGCTGAAAACTGTCCACAGTGTTCCTAACATCCTGATTAAACAGTACTGAAAAAAAATTAACTTCCAGAGTGCATCAAACATGATTTAGAGCTTGTTTATGGAAAAGTGTCAATTTCTGTATTTCAACATGATTTGGAGCTTGTTTTTGGAAAAGTGTCAATTTCTGTATTTCAACATGATTTGAAGCTTGTTTTTGAAAAGTGCTTATTTCTGTATTTCAACATGATTTGGAGCTTGTTTTTGGAAAAGTGTTTATTTCTGTATTTCAATGTTGCAACTTGCTGAAAACTGTCCACAGTGTTCCTAACATCCTGATTAAACAGTACTGAAAAAAAATAACTTCCAGAGTGCATCAAACATGATTTAGAGCTTGTTTATGGAAAAGTGTCAATTTCTGTATTTCAACATGATTTGGAGCTTGTTTTTGGAAAAGTGTTAATTTCTGTATTTCAACATGATTTAGAGCTTGTTTTTGGAAAAGTGTTAATTTCTGTATTTCAACATGATTTAGAGCTTGTTTTTGGAAAAGTGTTTATTTCTGTATTTCAATGTTGCAACTTGCTGAAAACTGTCCACAGTGTTCCTAACATCCTGATTAAACAGTACTGAAAAAAAATTAACTTCCAGAGTGCATCAAACATGATTTAGAGCTTGTTTATGGAAAAGTGTCAATTTCTGTATTTCAACATGATTTGGAGCTTGTTTTTGGAAAAGTGTCAATTTCTGTATTTCAATGTTGCAACTTGCTGAAAACTGTCCACAGTGTTCCTAACATCCTGATTAAACAGTACTGAAAAAAAATTAACTTCCAGAGTGCATCAAACATGATTTAGAGCTTGTTTATGGAAAAGTGTCAATTTCTGTATTTCAACATGATTTGGAGCTTGTTTTTGGAAAAGTGTCAATTTCTGTATTTCAACATGATTTGAAGCTTGTTTTTGAAAAGTGCTTATTTCTGTATTTCAACATGATTTGGAGCTTGTTTTTGGAAAAGTGTTTATTTCTGTATTTCAATGTTGCAACTTGCTGAAAACTGTCCACAGTGTTCCTAACATCCTGATTAAACAGTACTGAAAAAAATTAACTTCCATAGTGCATCAAACATGATTTAGAGCTTGTTTATGGAAAAGTGTCAATTTCTGTATTTCAACATGATTTGGAGCTTGTTTTTGGAAAAGTGTTAATTTCTGTATTTCAACATGATTTAGAGCTTGTTTTTGGAAAAGTGTTTATTTCTGTATTTCAACATGATTTAGAGCTTGTTTTTGGAAAAGTGTTTATTTCTGTATTTCAATGTTGCAACTTGCTGAAAACTGTCCACAGTGTTCCTAACATCCTGATTAAACAGTACTGAAAAAAAATTTACTTCCAGAGTGCATCAAACATGATTTAGAGCTTGTTTATGGAAAAGTTTTTATTTCTGTATTTCAACATGATTTGGAGCTTGTTTTTGGTAAAGTGTTTATTTCTGTATTTCAATGTTGCAACTTGCTGAAAACTGTCCACAGTGTTCCTAACATCCTGATTAAACAGTACTGAAAAAAAAATAACTTCCAGAGTGCATCAAACATGATTTAGAGCTTGTTTATGGAAAAGTGTTAATTTCTGTATTTCAACATGATTTAGAGCTTGTTTTTGGAAAAGTGTTTATTTCTGTATTTCAACATGATTTAGAGCTTGTTTTTGGAAAAGTGTTTATTTCTGTATTTCAATGTTGCAACTTGCTGAAAACTGTCCACAGTGTTCCTAACATCCTGATTAAACAGTACTGAAAAAAAATTAACTTCCAGAGTGCAGTCAAACATGATTTAGAGCTTGTTTATGGAAAAGTGTTTATTTCTGTATTTCAACATGATTTGGAGCTTGTTTTTGGAAAAGTGTCAATTTCTGTATTTCAACATGATTTGGAGCTTGTTTTTGGAAAAGTGTCAATTTCTGTATTTCAACATGATTTGAAGCTTGTTTTTGAAAAGTGCTTATTTCTGTATTTCAACATGATTTGGAGCTTGTTTTTGGAAAAGTGTTTATTTCTGTATTTCAATGTTGCAACTTGCTGAAAACTGTCCACAGTGTTCCTAACATCCTGATTAAACAGTACTGAAAAAAAATTAACTTCCATAGTGCATCAAACATGATTTAGAGCTTGTTTATGGAAAAGTGTCAATTTCTGTATTTCAACATGATTTGGAGCTTGTTTTTGGAAAAGTGTTAATTTCTGTATTTCAACATGATTTAGAGCTTGTTTTTGGAAAAGTGTTTATTTCTGTATTTCAACATGATTTAGAGCTTGTTTTTGGAAAAGTGTTTATTTCTGTATTTCAATGTTGCAACTTGCTGAAAACTGTCCACAGTGTTCCTAACATCCTGATTAAACAGTACTGAAAAAAAATTTACTTCCAGAGTGCATCAAACATGATTTAGAGCTTGTTTATGGAAAAGTTTTTATTTCTGTATTTCAACATGATTTGGAGCTTGTTTTTGGTAAAGTGTTTATTTCTGTATTTCAATGTTGCAACTTGCTGAAAACTGTCCACAGTGTTCCTAACATCCTGATTAAACAGTACTGAAAAAAAAATAACTTCCAGAGTGCATCAAACATGATTTAGAGCTTGTTTATGGAAAAGTGTTAATTTCTGTATTTCAACATGATTTAGAGCTTGTTTTTGGAAAAGTGTTTATTTCTGTATTTCAACATGATTTAGAGCTTGTTTTTGGAAAAGTGTTTATTTCTGTATTTCAATGTTGCAACTTGCTGAAAACTGTCCACAGTGTTCCTAACATCCTGATTAAACAGTACTGAAAAAAAATTAACTTCCAGAGTGAGTCAAACATGATTTAGAGCTTGTTTATGGAAAAGTGTTTATTTCTGTATTTCAACATGATTTGGAGCTTGTTTTTGGAAAAGTGTCAATTTCTGTATTTCAACATGATTTGGAGCTTGTTTTTGGAAAAGTGTTTATTTCTGTATTTCAATGTTGCAACTTGCTGAAAACTGTCCACAGTGTTCCTAACATCCTGATTAAACAGTACTGAAAAAAAATAACTTCCAGAGTGCATCAAACATGATTTAGAGTTTGTTTATGGAAAAGTGTCAATTTCTGTATTTCAACATGATTTGGAGCTTGTTTTTGGAAAAGTGTTAATTTCTGTATTTCAACATGATTTAGAGCTTGTTTTTGGAAAAGTGTTAATTTCTGTATTTCAACATGATTTAGAGCTTGTTTTTGGAAAAGTGTTTATTTCTGTATTTCAATGTTGCAACTTGCTGAAAACTGTCCACAGTGTTCCTAACATCCTGATTAAACAGTACTGAAAAAAAATTAACTTCCAGAGTGCATCAAACATGATTTAGAGCTTGTTTATGGAAAAGTGTCAATTTCTGTATTTCAACATGATTTGGAGCTTGTTTTTGGAAAAGTGTCAATTTCTGTATTTCAATGTTGCAACTTGCTGAAAACTGTCCACAGTGTTCCTAACATCCTGATTAAACAGTACTGAAAAGAAATAACTTCCAGAGTGCATCAAACATGATTTAGAGCTTGTTTATGGAAAAGTGTCAATTTCTGTATTTCAACATGATTTGGAGCTTGTTTTTGGAAAAGTGTCAATTTCTGTATTTCAACATGATTTGAAGCTTGTTTTTGAAAAGTGCTTATTTCTGTATTTCAACATGATTTGGAGCTTGTTTTTGGAAAAGTGTTTATTTCTGTATTTCAATGTTGCAACTTGCTGAAAACTGTCCACAGTGTTCCTAACATCCTGATTAAACAGTACTGAAAAAAATTAACTTCCATAGTGCATCAAACATGATTTAGAGCTTGTTTATGGAAAAGTGTCAATTTCTGTATTTCAACATGATTTGGAGCTTGTTTTTGGAAAAGTGTTAATTTCTGTATTTCAACATGATTTAGAGCTTGTTTTTGGAAAAGTGTTTATTTCTGTATTTCAACATGATTTAGAGCTTGTTTTTGGAAAAGTGTTTATTTCTGTATTTCAATGTTGCAACTTGCTGAAAACTGTCCACAGTGTTCCTAACATCCTGATTAAACAGTACTGAAAAAAAATTTACTTCCAGAGTGCATCAAACATGATTTAGAGCTTGTTTATGGAAAAGTTTTTATTTCTGTATTTCAACATGATTTGGAGCTTGTTTTTGGTAAAGTGTTTATTTCTGTATTTCAATGTTGCAACTTGCTGAAAACTGTCCACAGTGTTCCTAACATCCTGATTAAACAGTACTGAAAAAAAAATAACTTCCAGAGTGCATCAAACATGATTTAGAGCTTGTTTATGGAAAAGTGTTAATTTCTGTATTTCAACATGATTTAGAGCTTGTTTTTGGAAAAGTGTTTATTTCTGTATTTCAACATGATTTAGAGCTTGTTTTTGGAAAAGTGTTTATTTCTGTATTTCAATGTTGCAACTTGCTGAAAACTGTCCACAGTGTTCCTAACATCCTGATTAAACAGTACTGAAAAAAAATTAACTTCCATAGTGCATCAAACATGATTTAGAGCTTGTTTATGGAAAAGTGTCAATTTCTGTATTTCAACATGATTTGGAGCTTGTTTTTGGAAAAGTGTAAATTTCTGTATTTCAACATGATTTGAAGCTTGTTTTTGAAAAGTGCTTATTTCTGTTTTTCAACATGATTTAGAGCTTGTTTTTGGAAAAGTGTTTATTTCTGTATTTCAATGTTGCAACTTGCTGAAAACTGTCCACAGTGTTCCTAACATCCTGATTAAACAGTACTGAAAAAAAATTAACTTCCAGAGTGCATCAAACATGATTTAGAGCTTGTTTATGGAAAAGTGTCAATTTCTGTATTTCAACATGATTTGGAGCTTGTTTTTGGAAAAGTGTCAATTTCTGTATTTCAACATGATTTGAAGCTTGTTTTTGAAAAGTGCTTATTTCTGTATTTCAACATGATTTGGAGCTTGTTTTTGGAAAAGTGTTTATTTCTGTATTTCAATGTTGCAACTTGCTGAAAACTGTCCACAGTGTTCCTAACATCCTGATTAAACAGTACTGAAAAAAAATTAACTTCCAGAGTGCATCAAACATGATTTAGAGCTTGTTTATGGAAAAGTGTTTATTTCTGTATTTCAACATGATTTGGAGCTTGTTTTTGGAAAAGTGTCAATTTCTGTATTTCAACATGATTTGGAGCTTGTTTTTGGAAAAGTGTTTATTTCTGTATTTCAATGTTGCAACTTGCTGAAAACTGTCCACAGTGTTCCTAACATCCTGATTAAACAGTACTGAAAAAAAATAACTTCCAGAGTGCATCAAACATGATTTAGAGTTTGTTTATGGAAAAGTGTCAATTTCTGTATTTCAACATGATTTGGAGCTTGTTTTTGGAAAAGTGTTAATTTCTGTATTTCAACATGATTTAGAGCTTGTTTTTGGAAAAGTGTTAATTTCTGTATTTCAACATGATTTAGAGCTTGTTTTTGGAAAAGTGTTTATTTCTGTATTTCAATGTTGCAACTTGCTGAAAACTGTCCACAGTGTTCCTAACATCCTGATTAAACAGTACTGAAAAAAAATTAACTTCCAGAGTGCATCAAACATGATTTAGAGCTTGTTTATGGAAAAGTGTCAATTTCTGTATTTCAACATGATTTGGAGCTTGTTTTTGGAAAAGTGTCAATTTCTGTATTTCAATGTTGCAACTTGCTGAAAACTGTCCACAGTGTTCCTAACATCCTGATTAAACAGTACTGAAAAGAAATAACTTCCAGAGTGCATCAAACATGATTTAGAGCTTGTTTATGGAAAAGTGTCAATTTCTGTATTTCAACATGATTTGGAGCTTGTTTTTGGAAAAGTGTCAATTTCTGTATTTCAACATGATTTGAAGCTTGTTTTTGAAAAGTGCTTATTTCTGTATTTCAACATGATTTGGAGCTTGTTTTTGGAAAAGTGTTTATTTCTGTATTTCAATGTTGCAACTTGCTGAAAACTGTCCACAGTGTTCCTAACATCCTGATTAAACAGTACTGAAAAAAATTAACTTCCATAGTGCATCAAACATGATTTAGAGCTTGTTTATGGAAAAGTGTCAATTTCTGTATTTCAACATGATTTGGAGCTTGTTTTTGGAAAAGTGTTAATTTCTGTATTTCAACATGATTTAGAGCTTGTTTTTGGAAAAGTGTTTATTTCTGTATTTCAACATGATTTAGAGCTTGTTTTTGGAAAAGTGTTTATTTCTGTATTTCAATGTTGCAACTTGCTGAAAACTGTCCACAGTGTTCCTAACATCCTGATTAAACAGTACTGAAAAAAAATTTACTTCCAGAGTGCATCAAACATGATTTAGAGCTTGTTTATGGAAAAGTTTTTATTTCTGTATTTCAACATGATTTGGAGCTTGTTTTTGGTAAAGTGTTTATTTCTGTATTTCAATGTTGCAACTTGCTGAAAACTGTCCACAGTGTTCCTAACATCCTGATTAAACAGTACTGAAAAAAAAATAACTTCCAGAGTGCATCAAACATGATTTAGAGCTTGTTTATGGAAAAGTGTTAATTTCTGTATTTCAACATGATTTAGAGCTTGTTTTTGGAAAAGTGTTTATTTCTGTATTTCAACATGATTTAGAGCTTGTTTTTGGAAAAGTGTTTATTTCTGTATTTCAATGTTGCAACTTGCTGAAAACTGTCCACAGTGTTCCTAACATCCTGATTAAACAGTACTGAAAAAAAATTAACTTCCAGAGTGAGTCAAACATGATTTAGAGCTTGTTTATGGAAAAGTGTTTATTTCTGTATTTCAACATGATTTGGAGCTTGTTTTTGGAAAAGTGTCAATTTCTGTATTTCAACATGATTTGGAGCTTGTTTTTGGAAAAGTGTCAATTTCTGTATTTCAACATGATTTGAAGCTTGTTTTTGAAAAGTGCTTATTTCTGTATTTCAACATGATTTGGAGCTTGTTTTTGGAAAAGTGTTTATTTCTGTATTTCAATGTTGCAACTTGCTGAAAACTGTCCACAGTGTTCCTAACATCCTGATTAAACAGTACTGAAAAAAATTAACTTCCATAGTGCATCAAACATGATTTAGAGCTTGTTTATGGAAAAGTGTCAATTTCTGTATTTCAACATGATTTGGAGCTTGTTTTTGGAAAAGTGTTAATTTCTGTATTTCAACATGATTTAGAGCTTGTTTTTGGAAAAGTGTTTATTTCTGTATTTCAACATGATTTAGAGCTTGTTTTTGGAAAAGTGTTTATTTCTGTATTTCAATGTTGCAACTTGCTGAAAACTGTCCACAGTGTTCCTAACATCCTGATTAAACAGTACTGAAAAAAAATTTACTTCCAGAGTGCATCAAACATGATTTAGAGCTTGTTTATGGAAAAGTTTTTATTTCTGTATTTCAACATGATTTGGAGCTTGTTTTTGGTAAAGTGTTTATTTCTGTATTTCAATGTTGCAACTTGCTGAAAACTGTCCACAGTGTTCCTAACATCCTGATTAAACAGTACTGAAAAAAAAATAACTTCCAGAGTGCATCAAACATGATTTAGAGCTTGTTTATGGAAAAGTGTTAATTTCTGTATTTCAACATGATTTAGAGCTTGTTTTTGGAAAAGTGTTTATTTCTGTATTTCAACATGATTTAGAGCTTGTTTTTGGAAAAGTGTTTATTTCTGTATTTCAATGTTGCAACTTGCTGAAAACTGTCCACAGTGTTCCTAACATCCTGATTAAACAGTACTGAAAAAAAATTAACTTCCAGAGTGAGTCAAACATGATTTAGAGCTTGTTTATGGAAAAGTGTTTATTTCTGTATTTCAACATGATTTGGAGCTTGTTTTTGGAAAAGTGTTTATTTCTGTATTTCAATGTTGCAACTTGCTGAAAACTGTCCACAGTGTTCCTAACATCCTGATTAAACAGTACTGAAAAAAAATAACTTCCAGAGTGCATCAAACATGATTTAGAGTTTGTTTATGGAAAAGTGTCAATTTCTGTATTTCAACATGATTTGGAGCTTGTTTTTGGAAAAGTGTTAATTTCTGTATTTCAACATGATTTAGAGCTTGTTTTTGGAAAAGTGTTAATTTCTGTATTTCAACATGATTTAGAGCTTGTTTTTGGAAAAGTGTTTATTTCTGTATTTCAATGTTGCAACTTGCTGAAAACTGTCCACAGTGTTCCTAACATCCTGATTAAACAGTACTGAAAAAAAATTAACTTCCAGAGTGCATCAAACATGATTTAGAGCTTGTTTATGGAAAAGTGTCAATTTCTGTATTTCAACATGATTTGGAGCTTGTTTTTGGAAAAGTGTCAATTTCTGTATTTCAATGTTGCAACTTGCTGAAAACTGTCCACAGTGTTCCTAACATCCTGATTAAACAGTACTGAAAAGAAATAACTTCCAGAGTGCATCAAACATGATTTAGAGCTTGTTTATGGAAAAGTGTCAATTTCTGTATTTCAACATGATTTGGAGCTTGTTTTTGGAAAAGTGTCAATTTCTGTATTTCAACATGATTTGAAGCTTGTTTTTGAAAAGTGCTTATTTCTGTATTTCAACATGATTTGGAGCTTGTTTTTGGAAAAGTGTTTATTTCTGTATTTCAATGTTGCAACTTGCTGAAAACTGTCCACAGTGTTCCTAACATCCTGATTAAACAGTACTGAAAAAAATTAACTTCCATAGTGCATCAAACATGATTTAGAGCTTGTTTATGGAAAAGTGTCAATTTCTGTATTTCAACATGATTTGGAGCTTGTTTTTGGAAAAGTGTTAATTTCTGTATTTCAACATGATTTAGAGCTTGTTTTTGGAAAAGTGTTTATTTCTGTATTTCAACATGATTTAGAGCTTGTTTTTGGAAAAGTGTTTATTTCTGTATTTCAATGTTGCAACTTGCTGAAAACTGTCCACAGTGTTCCTAACATCCTGATTAAACAGTACTGAAAAAAAATTTACTTCCAGAGTGCATCAAACATGATTTAGAGCTTGTTTATGGAAAAGTTTTTATTTCTGTATTTCAACATGATTTGGAGCTTGTTTTTGGTAAAGTGTTTATTTCTGTATTTCAATGTTGCAACTTGCTGAAAACTGTCCACAGTGTTCCTAACATCCTGATTAAACAGTACTGAAAAAAAAATAACTTCCAGAGTGCATCAAACATGATTTAGAGCTTGTTTATGGAAAAGTGTCAATTTCTGTATTTCAACATGATTTAGAGCTTGTTTTTGGAAAAGTGTCAATTTCTGTATTTCAACATGATTTGGAGCTTGTTTTTGGAAAAGTGTCAATTTCTGTATTTCAACATGATTTGAAGCTTGTTTTTGAAAAGTGCTTATTTCTGTATTTCAACATGATTTGGAGCTTGTTTTTGGAAAAGTGTTTATTTCTGTATTTCAATGTTGCAACTTGCTGAAAACTGTCCACAGTGTTCCTAACATCCTGATTAAACAGTACTGAAAAAAAATTAACTTCCAGAGTGCATCAAACATGATTTAGAGCTTGTTTATGGAAAAGTGTCAATTTCTGTATTTCAACATGATTTGGAGCTTGTTTTTGGAAAAGTGTCAATTTCTGTATTTCAATGTTGCAACTTGCTGAAAACTGTCCACAGTGTTCCTAACATCCTGATTAAACAGTACTGAAAAGAAATAACTTCCAGAGTGCATCAAACATGATTTAGAGCTTGTTTATGGAAAAGTGTCAATTTCTGTATTTCAACATGATTTGGAGCTTGTTTTTGGAAAAGTGTCAATTTCTGTATTTCAACATGATTTGAAGCTTGTTTTTGAAAAGTGCTTATTTCTGTATTTCAACATGATTTAGAGCTTGTTTTTGGAAAAGTGTTTATTTCTGTATTTCAATGTTGCAACTTGCTGAAAACTGTCCACAGTGTTCCTAACATCCTGATTAAACAGTACTGAAAAAAAATTAACTTCCAGAGTGCATCAAACATGATTTAGAGCTTGTTTATGGAAAAGTGTCAATTTCTGTATTTCAACATGATTTGGAGCTTGTTTTTGGAAAAGTGTTAATTTCTGTATTTCAACATGATTTAGAGCTTGTTTTTGGAAAAGTGTTTATTTCTGTATTTCAACATGATTTAGAGCTTGTTTTTGGAAAAGTGTTTATTTCTGTATTTCAATGTTGCAACTTGCTGAAAACTGTCCACAGTGTTCCTAACATCCTGATTAAACAGTACTGAAAAAAAATTTACTTCCAGAGTGCATCAAACATGATTTAGAGCTTGTTTATGGAAAAGTTTTTATTTCTGTATTTCAACATGATTTGGAGCTTGTTTTTGGTAAAGTGTTTATTTCTGTATTTCAATGTTGCAACTTGCTGAAAACTGTCCACAGTGTTCCTAACATCCTGATTAAACAGTACTGAAAAAAAAATAACTTCCAGAGTGCATCAAACATGATTTAGAGCTTGTTTATGGAAAAGTGTTTATTTCTGTATTTCAACATGATTTGGAGCTTGTTTTTGGAAAAGTGTCAATTTCTGTATTTCAACATGATTTGGAGCTTGTTTTTGGAAAAGTGTTTATTTCTGTATTTCAATGTTGCAACTTGCTGAAAACTGTCCACAGTGTTCCTAACATCCTGATTAAACAGTACTGAAAAAAAATAACTTCCAGAGTGCATCAAACATGATTTAGAGTTTGTTTATGGAAAAGTGTCAATTTCTGTATTTCAACATGATTTGGAGCTTGTTTTTGGAAAAGTGTTAATTTCTGTATTTCAACATGATTTAGAGCTTGTTTTTGGAAAAGTGTTAATTTCTGTATTTCAACATGATTTAGAGCTTGTTTTTGGAAAAGTGTTTATTTCTGTATTTCAATGTTGCAACTTGCTGAAAACTGTCCACAGTGTTCCTAACATCCTGATTAAACAGTACTGAAAAAAAATTAACTTCCAGAGTGCATCAAACATGATTTAGAGCTTGTTTATGGAAAAGTGTCAATTTCTGTATTTCAACATGATTTGGAGCTTGTTTTTGGAAAAGTGTCAATTTCTGTATTTCAATGTTGCAACTTGCTGAAAACTGTCCACAGTGTTCCTAACATCCTGATTAAACAGTACTGAAAAGAAATAACTTCCAGAGTGCATCAAACATGATTTAGAGCTTGTTTATGGAAAAGTGTCAATTTCTGTATTTCAACATGATTTGGAGCTTGTTTTTGGAAAAGTGTCAATTTCTGTATTTCAACATGATTTGAAGCTTGTTTTTGAAAAGTGCTTATTTCTGTATTTCAACATGATTTGGAGCTTGTTTTTGGAAAAGTGTTTATTTCTGTATTTCAATGTTGCAACTTGCTGAAAACTGTCCACAGTGTTCCTAACATCCTGATTAAACAGTACTGAAAAAAATTAACTTCCATAGTGCATCAAACATGATTTAGAGCTTGTTTATGGAAAAGTGTCAATTTCTGTATTTCAACATGATTTGGAGCTTGTTTTTGGAAAAGTGTTAATTTCTGTATTTCAACATGATTTGAAGCTTGTTTTTGAAAAGTGCTTATTTCTGTATTTCAACATGATTTAGAGCTTGTTTTTGGAAAAGTGTTTATTTCTGTATTTCAATGTTGCAACTTGCTGAAAACTGTCCACAGTGTTCCTAACATCCTGATTAAACAGTACTGAAAAAAAATTTACTTCCAGAGTGCATCAAACATGATTTAGAGCTTGTTTATGGAAAAGTTTTTATTTCTGTATTTCAACATGATTTGGAGCTTGTTTTTGGTAAAGTGTTTATTTCTGTATTTCAATGTTGCAACTTGCTGAAAACTGTCCACAGTGTTCCTAACATCCTGATTAAACAGTACTGAAAAAAAAATAACTTCCAGAGTGCATCAAACATGATTTAGAGCTTGTTTATGGAAAAGTGTTAATTTCTGTATTTCAACATGATTTAGAGCTTGTTTTTGGAAAAGTGTTTATTTCTGTATTTCAACATGATTTAGAGCTTGTTTTTGGAAAAGTGTTTATTTCTGTATTTCAATGTTGCAACTTGCTGAAAACTGTCCACAGTGTTCCTAACATCCTGATTAAACAGTACTGAAAAAAAATTAACTTCCAGAGTGAGTCAAACATGATTTAGAGCTTGTTTATGGAAAAGTGTTTATTTCTGTATTTCAACATGATTTGGAGCTTGTTTTTGGAAAAGTGTCAATTTCTGTATTTCAACATGATTTGGAGCTTGTTTTTGGAAAAGTGTCAATTTCTGTATTTCAACATGATTTGAAGCTTGTTTTTGAAAAGTGCTTATTTCTGTATTTCAACATGATTTGGAGCTTGTTTTTGGAAAAGTGTTTATTTCTGTATTTCAATGTTGCAACTTGCTGAAAACTGTCCACAGTGTTCCTAACATCCTGATTAAACAGTACTGAAAAAAATTAACTTCCATAGTGCATCAAACATGATTTAGAGCTTGTTTATGGAAAAGTGTCAATTTCTGTATTTCAACATGATTTGGAGCTTGTTTTTGGAAAAGTGTTAATTTCTGTATTTCAACATGATTTAGAGCTTGTTTTTGGAAAAGTGTTTATTTCTGTATTTCAACATGATTTAGAGCTTGTTTTTGGAAAAGTGTTTATTTCTGTATTTCAATGTTGCAACTTGCTGAAAACTGTCCACAGTGTTCCTAACATCCTGATTAAACAGTACTGAAAAAAAATTTACTTCCAGAGTGCATCAAACATGATTTAGAGCTTGTTTATGGAAAAGTTTTTATTTCTGTATTTCAACATGATTTGGAGCTTGTTTTTGGTAAAGTGTTTATTTCTGTATTTCAATGTTGCAACTTGCTGAAAACTGTCCACAGTGTTCCTAACATCCTGATTAAACAGTACTGAAAAAAAAATAACTTCCAGAGTGCATCAAACATGATTTAGAGCTTGTTTATGGAAAAGTGTTAATTTCTGTATTTCAACATGATTTAGAGCTTGTTTTTGGAAAAGTGTTTATTTCTGTATTTCAACATGATTTAGAGCTTGTTTTTGGAAAAGTGTTTATTTCTGTATTTCAATGTTGCAACTTGCTGAAAACTGTCCACAGTGTTCCTAACATCCTGATTAAACAGTACTGAAAAAAAATTAACTTCCAGAGTGAGTCAAACATGATTTAGAGCTTGTTTATGGAAAAGTGTTTATTTCTGTATTTCAACATGATTTGGAGCTTGTTTTTGGAAAAGTGTCAATTTCTGTATTTCAACATGATTTGGAGCTTGTTTTTGGAAAAGTGTTTATTTCTGTATTTCAATGTTGCAACTTGCTGAAAACTGTCCACAGTGTTCCTAACATCCTGATTAAACAGTACTGAAAAAAAATTAACTTCCAGAGTGCATCAAACATGATTTAGAGCTTGTTTATGGAAAAGTTTTTATTTCTGTATTTCAACATGATTTGGAGCTTGTTTTTGGAAAAGTGTTTATTTCTGTATTTCAATGTTGCAACTTGCTGAAAACTGTCCACAGTGTTCCTAACATCCTGATTAAACAGTACTGAAAAAAAAATAACTTCCAGAGTGCATCAAACATGATTTAGAGCTTGTTTATGGAAAAGTGTTAATTTCTGTATTTCAACATGATTTAGAGCTTGTTTTTGGAAAAGTGTTTATTTCTGTATTTCAACATGATTTAGAGCTTGTTTTTGGAAAAGTGTTTATTTCTGTATTTCAATGTTGCAACTTGCTGAAAACTGTCCACAGTGTTCCTAACATCCTGATTAAACAGTACTGAAAAAAAATTAACTTCCAGAGTGCATCAAACATGATTTAGAGCTTGTTTATGGAAAAGTGTTTATTTCTGTATTTCAACATGATTTGGAGCTTGTTTTTGGAAAAGTGTCAATTTCTGTATTTCAACATGATTTGGAGCTTGTTTTTGGAAAAGTGTCAATTTCTGTATTTCAACATGATTTGAAGCTTGTTTTTGAAAAGTGCTTATTTCTGTATTTCAACATGATTTGGAGCTTGTTTTTGGAAAAGTGTTTATTTCTGTATTTCAATGTTGCAACTTGCTGAAAACTGTCCACAGTGTTCCTAACATCCTGATTAAACAGTACTGAAAAAAATTAACTTCCATAGTGCATCAAACATGATTTAGAGCTTGTTTATGGAAAAGTGTCAATTTCTGTATTTCAACATGATTTGGAGCTTGTTTTTGGAAAAGTGTTAATTTCTGTATTTCAACATGATTTAGAGCTTGTTTTTGGAAAAGTGTTTATTTCTGTATTTCAACATGATTTAGAGCTTGTTTTTGGAAAAGTGTTTATTTCTGTATTTCAATGTTGCAACTTGCTGAAAACTGTCCACAGTGTTCCTAACATCCTGATTAAACAGTACTGAAAAAAAATTTACTTCCAGAGTGCATCAAACATGATTTAGAGCTTGTTTATGGAAAAGTTTTTATTTCTGTATTTCAACATGATTTGGAGCTTGTTTTTGGTAAAGTGTTTATTTCTGTATTTCAATGTTGCAACTTGCTGAAAACTGTCCACAGTGTTCCTAACATCCTGATTAAACAGTACTGAAAAAAAAATAACTTCCAGAGTGCATCAAACATGATTTAGAGCTTGTTTATGGAAAAGTGTTAATTTCTGTATTTCAACATGATTTAGAGCTTGTTTTTGGAAAAGTGTTTATTTCTGTATTTCAACATGATTTAGAGCTTGTTTTTGGAAAAGTGTTTATTTCTGTATTTCAATGTTGCAACTTGCTGAAAACTGTCCACAGTGTTCCTAACATCCTGATTAAACAGTACTGAAAAAAAATTAACTTCCAGAGTGCATCAAACATGATTTAGAGCTTGTTTATGGAAAAGTGTTTATTTCTGTATTTCAACATGATTTGGAGCTTGTTTTTGGAAAAGTGTCAATTTCTGTATTTCAACATGATTTGGAGCTTGTTTTTGGAAAAGTGTTTATTTCTGTATTTCAATGTTGCAACTTGCTGAAAACTGTCCACAGTGTTCCTAACATCCTGATTAAACAGTACTGAAAAAAAATAACTTCCAGAGTGCATCAAACATGATTTAGAGCTTGTTTATGGAAAAGTGTCAATTTCTGTATTTCAACATGATTTGGAGCTTGTTTTTGGAAAAGTGTTAATTTCTGTATTTCAACATGATTTAGAGCTTGTTTTTGGAAAAGTGTTATTTTCTGTATTTCAACATGATTTAGAGCTTGTTTTTGGAAAAGTGTTTATTTCTGTATTTCAATGTTGCAACTTGCTGAAAACTGTCCACAGTGTTCCTAACATCCTGATTAAACAGTACTGAAAAAAAATTAACTTCCAGAGTGCATCAAACATGATTTAGAGCTTGTTTATGGAAAAGTGTCAATTTCTGTATTTCAACATGATTTGGAGCTTGTTTTTGGAAAAGTGTTAATTTCTGTATTTCAATGTTGCAACTTGCTGAAAACTGTCCACAGTGTTCCTAACATCCTGATTAAACAGTACTGAAAAGAAATAACTTCCAGAGTGCATCAAACATGATTTAGAGCTTGTTTATGGAAAAGTTTTTATTTCTGTATTTCAACATGATTTGGAGCTTGTTTTTGGAAAAGTGTTTATTTCTGTATTTCAATGTTGCAACTTGCTGAAAACTGTCCACAGTGTTCCTAACATCCTGATTAAACAGTACTGAAAAAAAATTAACTTCCAGAGTGCATCAAACATGATTTAGAGCTTGTTTATGGAAAAGTGTTAATTTCTGTATTTCAACATGATTTAGAGCTTGTTTTTGGAAAAGTGTTTATTTCTGTATTTCAACATGATTTAGAGCTTGTTTTTGGAAAAGTGTTTATTTCTGTATTTCAATGTTGCAACTTGCTGAAAACTGTCCACAGTGTTCCTAACATCCTGATTAAACAGTACTGAAAAAAAATTAACTTCCAGAGTGCATCAAACATGATTTAGAGCTTGTTTATGGAAAAGTGTTTATTTCTGTATTTCAACATGATTTGGAGCTTGTTTTTGGAAAAGTGTCAATTTCTGTATTTCAACATGATTTGGAGCTTGTTTTTGGAAAAGTGTTTATTTCTGTATTTCAATGTTGCAACTTGCTGAAAACTGTCCACAGTGTTCCTAACATCCTGATTAAACAGTACTGAAAAAAAATAACTTCCAGAGTGCATCAAACATGATTTAGAGTTTGTTTATGGAAAAGTGTCAATTTCTGTATTTCAACATGATTTGGAGCTTGTTTTTGGAAAAGTGTTAATTTCTGTATTTCAACATGATTTAGAGCTTGTTTTTGGAAAAGTGTTAATTTCTGTATTTCAACATGATTTAGAGCTTGTTTTTGGAAAAGTGTTTATTTCTGTATTTCAATGTTGCAACTTGCTGAAAACTGTCCACAGTGTTCCTAACATCCTGATTAAACAGTACTGAAAAAAAATTAACTTCCAGAGTGCATCAAACATGATTTAGAGCTTGTTTATGGAAAAGTGTCAATTTCTGTATTTCAACATGATTTGGAGCTTGTTTTTGGAAAAGTGTCAATTTCTGTATTTCAATGTTGCAACTTGCTGAAAACTGTCCACAGTGTTCCTAACATCCTGATTAAACAGTACTGAAAAAAAATTAACTTCCAGAGTGCATCAAACATGATTTAGAGCTTGTTTATGGAAAAGTGTCAATTTCTGTATTTCAACATGATTTGAAGCTTGTTTTTGAAAAGTGCTTATTTCTGTATTTCAACATGATTTGGAGCTTGTTTTTGGAAAAGTGTTTATTTCTGTATTTCAATGTTGCAACTTGCTGAAAACTGTCCACAGTGTTCCTAACATCCTGATTAAACAGTACTGAAAAAAAATTAACTTCCATAGTGCATCAAACATGATTTAGAGCTTGTTTATGGAAAAGTGTCAATTTCTGTATTTCAACATGATTTGGAGCTTGTTTTTGGAAAAGTGTTAATTTCTGTATTTCAACATGATTTGAAGCTTGTTTTTGGAAAAGTGCTTATTTCTGTATTTCAACATGATTTAGAGCTTGTTTTTGGAAAAGTGTTTATTTCTGTATTTCAATGTTGCAACTTGCTGAAAACTGTCCACAGTGTTCCTAACATCCTGATTAAACAGTACTGAAAAAAAATTTACTTCCAGAGTGCATCAAACATGATTTAGAGCTTGTTTATGGAAAAGTTTTTATTTCTGTATTTCAACATGATTTGGAGCTTGTTTTTGGTAAAGTGTTTATTTCTGTATTTCAATGTTGCAACTTGCTGAAAACTGTCCACAGTGTTCCTAACATCCTGATTAAACAGTACTGAAAAAAAAATAACTTCCAGAGTGCATCAAACATGATTTAGAGCTTGTTTATGGAAAAGTGTTAATTTCTGTATTTCAACATGATTTAGAGCTTGTTTTTGGAAAAGTGTTTATTTCTGTATTTCAACATGATTTAGAGCTTGTTTTTGGAAAAGTGTTTATTTCTGTATTTCAATGTTGCAACTTGCTGAAAACTGTCCACAGTGTTCCTAACATCCTGATTAAACAGTACTGAAAAAAAATTAACTTCCAGAGTGCATCAAACATGATTTAGAGCTTGTTTATGGAAAAGTGTTTATTTCTGTATTTCAACATGATTTGGAGCTTGTTTTTGGAAAAGTGTCAATTTCTGTATTTCAACATGATTTGGAGCTTGTTTTTGGAAAAGTGTCAATTTCTGTATTTCAACATGATTTGAAGCTTGTTTTTGAAAAGTGCTTATTTCTGTATTTCAACATGATTTGGAGCTTGTTTTTGGAAAAGTGTTTATTTCTGTATTTCAATGTTGCAACTTGCTGAAAACTGTCCACAGTGTTCCTAACATCCTGATTAAACAGTACTGAAAAAAAATTAACTTCCATAGTGCATCAAACATGATTTAGAGCTTGTTTATGGAAAAGTGTCAATTTCTGTATTTCAACATGATTTGGAGCTTGTTTTTGGAAAAGTGTTAATTTCTGTATTTCAACATGATTTAGAGCTTGTTTTTGGAAAAGTGTTTATTTCTGTATTTCAACATGATTTAGAGCTTGTTTTTGGAAAAGTGTTTATTTCTGTATTTCAATGTTGCAACTTGCTGAAAACTGTCCACAGTGTTCCTAACATCCTGATTAAACAGTACTGAAAAAAAATTTACTTCCAGAGTGCATCAAACATGATTTAGAGCTTGTTTATGGAAAAGTTTTTATTTCTGTATTTCAACATGATTTGGAGCTTGTTTTTGGAAAAGTGTTTATTTCTGTATTTCAATGTTGCAACTTGCTGAAAACTGTCCACAGTGTTCCTAACATCCTGATTAAACAGTACTGAAAAAAAAATAACTTCCAGAGTGCATCAAACATGATTTAGAGCTTGTTTATGGAAAAGTGTTAATTTCTGTATTTCAACATGATTTAGAGCTTGTTTTTGGAAAAGTGTTTATTTCTGTATTTCAACATGATTTAGAGCTTGTTTTTGGAAAAGTGTTTATTTCTGTATTTCAATGTTGCAACTTGCTGAAAACTGTCCACAGTGTTCCTAACATCCTGATTAAACAGTACTGAAAAAAAATTAACTTCCAGAGTGCATCAAACATGATTTAGAGCTTGTTTATGGAAAAGTGTTTATTTCTGTATTTCAACATGATTTGGAGCTTGTTTTTGGAAAAGTGTCAATTTCTGTATTTCAACATGATTTGGAGCTTGTTTTTGGAAAAGTGTTTATTTCTGTATTTCAATGTTGCAACTTGCTGAAAACTGTCCACAGTGTTCCTAACATCCTGATTAAACAGTACTGAAAAAAAATTAACTTCCATAGTGCATCAAACATGATTTAGAGCTTGTTTATGGAAAAGTGTCAATTTCTGTATTTCAACATGATTTGGAGCTTGTTTTTGGAAAAGTGTCAATTTCTGTATTTCAACATGATTTGAAGCTTGTTTTTGAAAAGTGTTTATTTCTGTATTTCAACATGATTTAGAGCTTGTTTTTGGAAAAGTGTTTATTTCTGTATTTCAATGTTGCAACTTGCTGAAAACTGTCCACAGTGTTCCTAACATCCTGATTAAACAGTACTGAAAAAAAATTTACTTCCAGAGTGCATCAAACATGATTTAGAGCTTGTTTATGGAAAAGTTTTTATTTCTGTATTTCAACATGATTTGGAGCTTGTTTTTGGAAAAGTGTTTATTTCTGTATTTCAATGTTGCAACTTGCTGAAAACTGTCCACAGTGTTCCTAACATCCTGATTAAACAGTACTGAAAAAAAAATAACTTCCAGAGTGCATCAAACATGATTTAGAGCTTGTTTATGGAAAAGTGTTAATTTCTGTATTTCAACATGATTTAGAGCTTGTTTTTGGAAAAGTGTTTATTTCTGTATTTCAACATGATTTAGAGCTTGTTTTTGGAAAAGTGTTTATTTCTGTATTTCAATGTTGCAACTTGCTGAAAACTGTCCACAGTGTTCCTAACATCCTGATTAAACAGTACTGAAAAAAAATTAACTTCCAGAGTGCATCAAACATGATTTAGAGCTTGTTTATGGAAAAGTGTTTATTTCTGTATTTCAACATGATTTGGAGCTTGTTTTTGGAAAAGTGTCAATTTCTGTATTTCAACATGATTTGGAGCTTGTTTTTGGAAAAGTGTTTATTTCTGTATTTCAATGTTGCAACTTGCTGAAAACTGTCCACAGTGTTCCTAACATCCTGATTAAACAGTACTGAAAAAAAATTAACTTCCATAGTGCATCAAACATGATTTAGAGCTTGTTTATGGAAAAGTGTCAATTTCTGTATTTCAACATGATTTGGAGCTTGTTTTTGGAAAAGTGTCAATTTCTGTATTTCAACATGATTTGAAGCTTGTTTTTGAAAAGTGCTTATTTCTGTTTTTCAACATGATTTAGAGCTTGTTTTTGGAAAAGTGTTTATTTCTGTATTTCAATGTTGCAACTTGCTGAAAACTGTCCACAGTGTTCCTAACATCCTGATTAAACAGTACTGAAAAAAAATTAACTTCCAGAGTGCATCAAACATGATTTAGAGCTTGTTTATGGAAAAGTGTCAATTTCTGTATTTCAACATGATTTGGAGCTTGTTTTTGGAAAAGTGTTAATTTCTGTATTTCAACATGATTTAGAGCTTGTTTTTGGAAAAGTGTTTATTTCTGTATTTCAACATGATTTAGAGCTTGTTTTTGGAAAAGTGTTTATTTCTGTATTTCAATGTTGCAACTTGCTGAAAACTGTCCACAGTGTTCCTAACATCCTGATTAAACAGTACTGAAAAAAAATTAACTTCCAGAGTGCATCAAACATGATTTAGAGCTTGTTTATGGAAAAGTGTTTATTTCTGTATTTCAACATGATTTGAAGCTTGTTTTTGAAAAGTGCTTATTTCTGTATTTCAACATGATTTGGAGCTTGTTTTTGGAAAAGTGTTTATTTCTGTATTTCAATGTTGCAACTTGCTGAAAACTGTCCACAGTGTTCCTAACATCCTGATTAAACAGTACTGAAAAAAAATTAACTTCCAGAGTGCATCAAACATGATTTAGAGCTTGTTTATGGAAAAGTGTTAATTTCTGTATTTCAACATGATTTAGAGCTTGTTTTTGGAAAAGTGTTTATTTCTGTATTTCAACATGATTTAGAGCTTGTTTTTGGAAAAGTGTTTATTTCTGTATTTCAATGTTGCAACTTGCTGAAAACTGTCCACAGTGTTCCTAACATCCTGATTAAACAGTACTGAAAAAAAATTAACTTCCATAGTGCATCAAACATGATTTAGAGCTTGTTTATGGAAAAGTGTCAATTTCTGTATTTCAACATGATTTGGAGCTTGTTTTTGGAAAAGTGTTAATTTCTGTATTTCAACATGATTTAGAGCTTGTTTTTGGAAAAGTGTTTATTTCTGTATTTCAACATGATTTAGAGCTTGTTTTTGGAAAAGTGTTTATTTCTGTATTTCAATGTTGCAACTTGCTGAAAACTGTCCACAGTGTTCCTAACATCCTGATTAAACAGTACTGAAAAAAAATTTACTTCCAGAGTGCATCAAACATGATTTAGAGCTTGTTTATGGAAAAGTTTTTATTTCTGTATTTCAACATGATTTGGAGCTTGTTTTTGGAAAAGTGTTTATTTCTGTATTTCAATGTTGCAACTTGCTGAAAACTGTCCACAGTGTTCCTAACATCCTGATTAAACAGTACTGAAAAAAAAATAACTTCCAGAGTGCATCAAACATGATTTAGAGCTTGTTTATGGAAAAGTGTTAATTTCTGTATTTCAACATGATTTAGAGCTTGTTTTTGGAAAAGTGTTTATTTCTGTATTTCAACATGATTTAGAGCTTGTTTTTGGAAAAGTGTTTATTTCTGTATTTCAATGTTGCAACTTGCTGAAAACTGTCCACAGTGTTCCTAACATCCTGATTAAACAGTACTGAAAAAAAATTAACTTCCAGAGTGCATCAAACATGATTTAGAGCTTGTTTATGGAAAAGTGTTTATTTCTGTATTTCAACATGATTTGGAGCTTGTTTTTGGAAAAGTGTCAATTTCTGTATTTCAACATGATTTGGAGCTTGTTTTTGGAAAAGTGTCAATTTCTGTATTTCAACATGATTTGAAGCTTGTTTTTGAAAAGTGCTTATTTCTGTATTTCAACATGATTTGGAGCTTGTTTTTGGAAAAGTGTTTATTTCTGTATTTCAATGTTGCAACTTGCTGAAAACTGTCCACAGTGTTCCTAACATCCTGATTAAACAGTACTGAAAAAAAATTAACTTCCATAGTGCATCAAACATGATTTAGAGCTTGTTTATGGAAAAGTGTCAATTTCTGTATTTCAACATGATTTGGAGCTTGTTTTTGGAAAAGTGTTAATTTCTGTATTTCAACATGATTTAGAGCTTGTTTTTGGAAAAGTGTTTATTTCTGTATTTCAACATGATTTAGAGCTTGTTTTTGGAAAAGTGTTTATTTCTGTATTTCAATGTTGCAACTTGCTGAAAACTGTCCACAGTGTTCCTAACATCCTGATTAAACAGTACTGAAAAAAAATTTACTTCCAGAGTGCATCAAACATGATTTAGAGCTTGTTTATGGAAAAGTTTTTATTTCTGTATTTCAACATGATTTGGAGCTTGTTTTTGGAAAAGTGTTTATTTCTGTATTTCAATGTTGCAACTTGCTGAAAACTGTCCACAGTGTTCCTAACATCCTGATTAAACAGTACTGAAAAAAAAATAACTTCCAGAGTGCATCAAACATGATTTAGAGCTTGTTTATGGAAAAGTGTTAATTTCTGTATTTCAACATGATTTAGAGCTTGTTTTTGGAAAAGTGTTTATTTCTGTATTTCAACATGATTTAGAGCTTGTTTTTGGAAAAGTGTTTATTTCTGTATTTCAATGTTGCAACTTGCTGAAAACTGTCCACAGTGTTCCTAACATCCTGATTAAACAGTACTGAAAAAAAATTAACTTCCAGAGTGCATCAAACATGATTTAGAGCTTGTTTATGGAAAAGTGTTTATTTCTGTATTTCAACATGATTTGGAGCTTGTTTTTGGAAAAGTGTCAATTTCTGTATTTCAACATGATTTGGAGCTTGTTTTTGGAAAAGTGTTTATTTCTGTATTTCAATGTTGCAACTTGCTGAAAACTGTCCACAGTGTTCCTAACATCCTGATTAAACAGTACTGAAAAAAAATTAACTTCCATAGTGCATCAAACATGATTTAGAGCTTGTTTATGGAAAAGTGTCAATTTCTGTATTTCAACATGATTTGGAGCTTGTTTTTGGAAAAGTGTCAATTTCTGTATTTCAACATGATTTGAAGCTTGTTTTTGAAAAGTGCTTATTTCTGTTTTTCAACATGATTTAGAGCTTGTTTTTGGAAAAGTGTTTATTTCTGTATTTCAATGTTGCAACTTGCTGAAAACTGTCCACAGTGTTCCTAACATCCTGATTAAACAGTACTGAAAAAAAATTAACTTCCAGAGTGCATCAAACATGATTTAGAGCTTGTTTATGGAAAAGTGTCAATTTCTGTATTTCAACATGATTTGGAGCTTGTTTTTGGAAAAGTGTTAATTTCTGTATTTCAACATGATTTAGAGCTTGTTTTTGGAAAAGTGTTTATTTCTGTATTTCAACATGATTTAGAGCTTGTTTTTGGAAAAGTGTTTATTTCTGTATTTCAATGTTGCAACTTGCTGAAAACTGTCCACAGTGTTCCTAACATCCTGATTAAACAGTACTGAAAAAAATTAACTTCCAGAGTGCATCAAACATGATTTAGAGCTTGTTTATGGAAAAGTTTTTATTTCTGTATTTCAACATGATTTGGAGCTTGTTTTTGGAAAAGTGTTTATTTCTGTATTTCAATGTTGCAACTTGCTGAAAACTGTCCACAGTGTTCCTAACATCCTGATTAAACAGTACTGAAAAAAAATTAACTTCCAGAGTGCATCAAACATGATTTAGAGCTTGTTTATGGAAAAGTGTTTATTTTTGTATTTCAATGTTGCAACTTGCTGAAAACTGTCCACAGTGTTCCTAACATCCTGATTAAACAGTACTGAAAAAAAATTAACTTCCATAGTGCATCAAACATGATTTAGAGCTTGTTTATGGAAAAGTGTCAATTTCTGTATTTCAACATGATTTGGAGCTTGTTTTTGGAAAAGTGTCAATTTCTGTATTTCAACATGATTTGAAGCTTGTTTTTGAAAAGTGCTTATTTCTGTATTTCAACATGATTTGGAGCTTGTTTTGGAAAAGTGTTTATTTCTGTATTTCAACATGATTTAGAGCTTGTTTTTGGAAAAGTGTTAATTTCTGTATTTCAACATGATTTAGAGCTTGTTTTTGGAAAAGTGTTTATTTCTGTATTTCAATGTTGCAACTTGCTGAAAACTGTCCACAGTGTTCCTAACATCCTGATTAAACAGTACTGAAAAAAAATTAACTTCCAGAGTGCATCAAACATGATTTAGAGCTTGTTTATGGAAAAGTGTCAATTTCTGTATTTCAACATGATTTGGAGCTTGTTTTTGGAAAAGTGTTAATTTCTGTATTTCAATGTTGCAACTTGCTGAAAACTGTCCACAGTGTTCCTAACATCCTGATTAAACAGTACTGAAAAAAAATTAACTTCCAGAGTGCATCAAACATGATTTAGAGCTTGTTTATGGAAAAGTGTTTATTTCTGTATTTCAACATGATTTGAAGCTTGTTTTTGGAAAAGTGCTTATTTCTGTTTTTCAACATGATTTGGAGCTTGTTTTTGGAAAAGTGTTTATTTCTGTATTTCAATGTTGCAACTTGCTGAAAACTGTCCACAGTGTTCCTAACATCCTGATTAAACAGTACTGAAAAAAAATTAACTTCCAGAGTGCATCAAACATGATTTAGAGCTTGTTTATGGAAAAGTGTTAATTTCTGTATTTCAACATGATTTAGAGCTTGTTTTTGGAAAAGTGTTTATTTCTGTATTTCAACATGATTTAGAGCTTGTTTTTGGAAAAGTGTTTATTTCTGTATTTCAATGTTGCAACTTGCTGAAAACTGTCCACAGTGTTCCTAACATCCTGATTAAACAGTACTGAAAAAAAATTAACTTCCATAGTGCATCAAACATGATTTAGAGCTTGTTTATGGAAAAGTGTCAATTTCTGTATTTCAACATGATTTGGAGCTTGTTTTTGGAAAAGTGTTAATTTCTGTATTTCAACATGATTTAGAGCTTGTTTTTGGAAAAGTGTTTATTTCTGTATTTCAACATGATTTAGAGCTTGTTTTTGGAAAAGTGTTTATTTCTGTATTTCAATGTTGCAACTTGCTGAAAACTGTCCACAGTGTTCCTAACATCCTGATTAAACAGTACTGAAAAAAAATTTACTTCCAGAGTGCATCAAACATGATTTAGAGCTTGTTTATGGAAAAGTTTTTATTTCTGTATTTCAACATGATTTGGAGCTTGTTTTTGGAAAAGTGTTTATTTCTGTATTTCAATGTTGCAACTTGCTGAAAACTGTCCACAGTGTTCCTAACATCCTGATTAAACAGTACTGAAAAAAAAATAACTTCCAGAGTGCATCAAACATGATTTAGAGCTTGTTTATGGAAAAGTGTTAATTTCTGTATTTCAACATGATTTAGAGCTTGTTTTTGGAAAAGTGTTTATTTCTGTATTTCAACATGATTTAGAGCTTGTTTTTGGAAAAGTGTTTATTTCTGTATTTCAATGTTGCAACTTGCTGAAAACTGTCCACAGTGTTCCTAACATCCTGATTAAACAGTACTGAAAAAAAATTAACTTCCAGAGTGCATCAAACATGATTTAGAGCTTGTTTATGGAAAAGTGTTTATTTCTGTATTTCAACATGATTTGGAGCTTGTTTTTGGAAAAGTGTCAATTTCTGTATTTCAACATGATTTGGAGCTTGTTTTTGGAAAAGTGTCAATTTCTGTATTTCAACATGATTTGAAGCTTGTTTTTGAAAAGTGCTTATTTCTGTATTTCAACATGATTTAGAGCTTGTTTTTGGAAAAGTGTTTATTTCTGTATTTCAATGTTGCAACTTGCTGAAAACTGTCCACAGTGTTCCTAACATCCTGATTAAACAGTACTGAAAAAAAATTAACTTCCAGAGTGCATCAAACATGATTTAGAGCTTGTTTATGGAAAAGTGTCAATTTCTGTATTTCAACATGATTTGGAGCTTGTTTTTGGAAAAGTGTTAATTTCTGTATTTCAACATGATTTAGAGCTTGTTTTTGGAAAAGTGTTTATTTCTGTATTTCAACATGATTTAGAGCTTGTTTTTGGAAAAGTGTTTATTTCTGTATTTCAATGTTGCAACTTGCTGAAAACTGTCCACAGTGTTCCTAACATCCTGATTAAACAGTACTGAAAAAAAATTAACTTCCAGAGTGCATCAAACATGATTTAGAGCTTGTTTATGGAAAAGTTTTTATTTCTGTATTTCAACATGATTTGGAGCTTGTTTTTGGAAAAGTGTTTATTTCTGTATTTCAATGTTGCAACTTGCTGAAAACTGTCCACAGTGTTCCTAACATCCTGATTAAACAGTACTGAAAAAAAATTAACTTCCAGAGTGCATCAAACATGATTTAGAGCTTGTTTATGGAAAAGTGTTTATTTTTGTATTTCAATGTTGCAACTTGCTGAAAACTGTCCACAGTGTTCCTAACATCCTGATTAAACAGTACTGAAAAAAAATTAACTTCCATAGTGCATCAAACATGATTTAGAGCTTGTTTATGGAAAAGTGTCAATTTCTGTATTTCAACATGATTTGGAGCTTGTTTTTGGAAAAGTGTCAATTTCTGTATTTCAACATGATTTGAAGCTTGATTTTGAAAAGTGCTTATTTCTGTTTTTCAACATGATTTAGAGCTTGTTTTTGGAAAAGTGTTTATTTCTGTATTTCAATGTTGCAACTTGCTGAAAACTGTCCACAGTGTTCCTAACATCCTGATTAAACAGTACTGAAAAAAAATTAACTTCCAGAGTGCATCAAACATGATTTAGAGCTTGTTTATGGAAAAGTGTCAATTTCTGTATTTCAACATGATTTGGAGCTTGTTTTTGGAAAAGTGTTAATTTCTGTATTTCAACATGATTTGAGAGCTTGTTTTTGGAAAAGTGTTTATTTCTGTATTTCAACATGATTTAGAGCTTGTTTTTGGAAAAGTGTTTATTTCTGTATTTCAATGTTGCAACTTGCTGAAAACTGTCCACAGTGTTCCTAACATCCTGATTAAACAGTACTGAAAAAAAATTAACTTCCAGAGTGCATCAAACATGATTTAGAGCTTGTTTATGGAAAAGTGTCAATTTCTGTATTTCAACATGATTTGGAGCTTGTTTTTGGAAAAGTGTTAATTTCTGTATTTCAACATGATTTAGAGCTTGTTTTTGGAAAAGTGTTTATTTCTGTATTTCAACATGATTTAGAGCTTGTTTTTGGAAAAGTGTTTATTTCTGTATTTCAATGTTGCAACTTGCTGAAAACTGTCCACAGTGTTCCTAACATCCTGATTAAACAGTACTGAAAAAAAATTAACTTCCAGAGTGCATCAAACATGATTTAGAGCTTGTTTATGGAAAAGTTTTTATTTCTGTATTTCAACATGATTTGGAGCTTGTTTTTGGAAAAGTGTTTATTTCTGTATTTCAATGTTGCAACTTGCTGAAAACTGTCCACAGTGTTCCTAACATCCTGATTAAACAGTACTGAAAAAAAATTAACTTCCAGAGTGCATCAAACATGATTTAGAGCTTGTTTATGGAAAAGTGTCAATTTCTGTATTTCAACATGATTTGGAGCTTGTTTTTGGAAAAGTGTCAATTTCTGTATTTCAACATGATTTGAGAGCTTGTTTTTGGAAAAGTGCTTATTTCTGTATTTCAACATGATTTAGAGCTTGTTTTTGGAAAAGTGTTTATTTCTGTATTTCAATGTTGCAACTTGCTGAAAACTGTCCACAGTGTTCCTAACATCCTGATTAAACAGTACTGAAAAAAAATTAACTTCCAGAGTGCATCAAACATGATTTAGAGCTTGTTTATGGAAAAGTGTCAATTTCTGTATTTCAACATGATTTGGAGCTTGTTTTTGGAAAAGTGTTTATTTCTGTATTTCAACATGATTTAGAGCTTGTTTTTGGAAAAGTGTTTATTTCTGTATTTCAATGTTGCAACTTGCTGAAAACTGTCCACAGTGTTCCTAACATCCTGATTAAACAGTACTGAAAAAAAATTAACTTCCAGAGTGCATCAAACATGATTTAGAGCTTGTTTATGGAAAAGTGTCAATTTCTGTATTTCAACATGATTTGGAGCTTGTTTTTGGAAAAGTGTTAATTTCTGTATTTCAACATGATTTAGAGCTTGTTTTTGGAAAAGTGTTAATTTCTGTATTTCAACATGATTTGAGAGCTTGTTTTTGGAAAAGTGTTTATTTCTGTATTTCAATGTTGCAACTTGCTGAAAACTGTCCACAGTGTTCCTAACATCCTGATTAAACAGTACTGAAAAAAAATTAACTTCCAGAGTGCATCAAACATGATTTAGAGCTTGTTTATGGAAAAGTGTTAATTTCTGTATTTCAACATGATTTGGAGCTTGTTTTTGGAAAAGTGTTTATTTCTGTATTTCAATGTTGCAACTTGCTGAAAACTGTCCACAGTGTTCCTAACATCCTGATTAAACAGTACTGAAAAAAAATTAACTTCCATAGTGCATCAAACATGATTTAGAGCTTGTTTATGGAAAAGTGTCAATTTCTGTATTTCAACATGATTTGGAGCTTGTTTTTGGAAAAGTGTCAATTTCTGTATTTCAACATGATTTGAAGCTTGTTTTTGAAAAGTGCTTATTTCTGTATTTCAACATGATTTAGAGCTTGTTTTTGGAAAAGTGTTTATTTCTGTATTTCAATGTTGCAACTTGCTGAAAACTGTCCACAGTGTTCCTAACATCCTGATTAAACAGTACTGAAAAAAAATTAACTTCCAGAGTGCATCAAACATGATTTAGAGCTTGTTTATGGAAAAGTGTCAATTTCTGTATTTCAACATGATTTGGAGCTTGTTTTTGGAAAAGTGTTAATTTCTGTATTTCAACATGATTTAGAGCTTGTTTTTGGAAAAGTGTTTATTTCTGTATTTCAACATGATTTAGAGCTTGTTTTTGGAAAAGTGTTTATTTCTGTATTTCAATGTTGCAACTTGCTGAAAACTGTCCACAGTGTTCCTAACATCCTGATTAAACAGTACTGAAAAAAATTAACTTCCAGAGTGCATCAAACATGATTTAGAGCTTGTTTATGGAAAAGTTTTTATTTCTGTATTTCAACATGATTTGGAGCTTGTTTTTGGAAAAGTGTTTATTTCTGTATTTCAATGTTGCAACTTGCTGAAAACTGTCCACAGTGTTCCTAACATCCTGATTAAACAGTACTGAAAAAAAATTAACTTCCAGAGTGCATCAAACATGATTTAGAGCTTGTTTATGGAAAAGTGTTTATTTTTGTATTTCAATGTTGCAACTTGCTGAAAACTGTCCACAGTGTTCCTAACATCCTGATTAAACAGTACTGAAAAAAAATTAACTTCCATAGTGCATCAAACATGATTTAGAGCTTGTTTATGGAAAAGTGTCAATTTCTGTATTTCAACATGATTTGGAGCTTGTTTTTGGAAAAGTGTCAATTTCTGTATTTCAACATGATTTGAAGCTTGATTTTGAAAAGTGCTTATTTCTGTTTTTCAACATGATTTAGAGCTTGTTTTTGGAAAAGTGTTTATTTCTGTATTTCAATGTTGCAACTTGCTGAAAACTGTCCACAGTGTTCCTAACATCCTGATTAAACAGTACTGAAAAAAAATTAACTTCCAGAGTGCATCAAACATGATTTAGAGCTTGTTTATGGAAAAGTGTCAATTTCTGTATTTCAACATGATTTGGAGCTTGTTTTTGGAAAAGTGTTAATTTCTGTATTTCAACATGATTTAGAGCTTGTTTTTGGAAAAGTGTTTATTTCTGTATTTCAACATGATTTAGAGCTTGTTTTTGGAAAAGTGTTTATTTCTGTATTTCAATGTTGCAACTTGCTGAAAACTGTCCACAGTGTTCCTAACATCCTGATTAAACAGTACTGAAAAAAAATTAACTTCCAGAGTGCATCAAACATGATTTAGAGCTTGTTTATGGAAAAGTGTCAATTTCTGTATTTCAACATGATTTGGAGCTTGTTTTTGGAAAAGTGTTAATTTCTGTATTTCAACATGATTTAGAGCTTGTTTTTGGAAAAGTGTTTATTTCTGTATTTCAACATGATTTAGAGCTTGTTTTTGGAAAAGTGTTTATTTCTGTATTTCAATGTTGCAACTTGCTGAAAACTGTCCACAGTGTTCCTAACATCCTGATTAAACAGTACTGAAAAAAAATTAACTTCCAGAGTGCATCAAACATGATTTAGAGCTTGTTTATGGAAAAGTTTTTATTTCTGTATTTCAACATGATTTGGAGCTTGTTTTTGGAAAAGTGTTTATTTCTGTATTTCAATGTTGCAACTTGCTGAAAACTGTCCACAGTGTTCCTAACATCCTGATTAAACAGTACTGAAAAAAAATTAACTTCCAGAGTGCATCAAACATGATTTAGAGCTTGTTTATGGAAAAGTGTCAATTTCTGTATTTCAACATGATTTGGAGCTTGTTTTTGGAAAAGTGTTAATTTCTGTATTTCAACATGATTTAGAGCTTGTTTTTGGAAAAGTGTTTATTTCTGTATTTCAACATGATTTAGAGCTTGTTTTTGGAAAAGTGTTTATTTCTGTATTTCAATGTTGCAACTTGCTGAAAACTGTCCACAGTGTTCCTAACATCCTGATTAAACAGTACTGAAAAAAAATTAACTTCCAGAGTGCATCAAACATGATTTAGAGCTTGTTTATGGAAAAGTGTTAATTTCTGTATTTCAACATGATTTAGAGCTTGTTTTTGGAAAAGTGTTTATTTCTGTATTTCAACATGATTTAGAGCTTGTTTTTGGAAAAGTGTTTATTTCTGTATTTCAATGTTGCAACTTGCTGAAAACTGTCCACAGTGTTCCTAACATCCTGATTAAACAGTACTGAAAAAAAATTAACTTCCAGAGTGCATCAAACATGATTTAGAGCTTGTTTATGGAAAAGTGTCAATTTCTGTATTTCAACATGATTTGGAGCTTGTTTTTGGAAAAGTGTTAATTTCTGTATTTCAACATGATTTGAGAGCTTGTTTTTGGAAAAGTGTCTTATTTCTGTATTTCAACATGATTTGAGCTTGTTTTTGGAAAAGTGTTTATTTCTGTATTTCAATGTTGCAACTTGCTGAAAACTGTCCACAGTGTTCCTAACATCCTGATTAAACAGTACTGAAAAAAAATTAACTTCCAGAGTGCATCAAACATGATTTAGAGCTTGTTTATGGAAAAGTGTCAATTTCTGTATTTCAACATGATTTGGAGCTTGTTTTTGGAAAAGTGTCAATTTCTGTATTTCAACATGATTTGAAGCTTGTTTTTGAAAAGTGCTTATTTCTGTTTTTCAACATGATTTAGAGCTTGTTTTTGGAAAAGTGTTTATTTCTGTATTTCAATGTTGCAACTTGCTGAAAACTGTCCACAGTGTTCCTAACATCCTGATTAAACAGTACTGAAAAAAAATAACTTCCAGAGTGCATCAAACATGATTTAGAGCTTGTTTATGGAAAAGTGTCAATTTCTGTATTTCAACATGATTTGGAGCTTGTTTTTGGAAAAGTGTTAATTTCTGTATTTCAACATGATTTAGAGCTTGTTTTTGGAAAAGTGTTTATTTCTGTATTTCAACATGATTTAGAGCTTGTTTTTGGAAAAGTGTTTATTTCTGTATTTCAATGTTGCAACTTGCTGAAAACTGTCCACAGTGTTCCTAACATCCTGATTAAACAGTACTGAAAAAAAATTAACTTCCAGAGTGCATCAAACATGATTTAGAGCTTGTTTATGGAAAAGTGTTTATTTTTGTATTTCAATGTTGCAACTTGCTGAAAACTGTCCACAGTGTTCCTAACATCCTGATTAAACAGTACTGAAAAAAAAATTAACTTCCATAGTGCATCAAACATGATTTAGAGCTTGTTTATGGAAAAGTGTCAATTTCTGTATTTCAACATGATTTGGAGCTTGTTTTTGGAAAAGTGTCAATTTCTGTATTTCAACATGATTTGAAGCTTGATTTTGAAAAGTGCTTATTTCTGTTTTTCAACATGATTTAGAGCTTGTTTTTGGAAAAGTGTTTATTTCTGTATTTCAATGTTGCAACTTGCTGAAAACTGTCCACAGTGTTCCTAACATCCTGATTAAACAGTACTGAAAAAAAATTAACTTCCAGAGTGCATCAAACATGATTTAGAGCTTGTTTATGGAAAAGTGTCAATTTCTGTATTTCAACATGATTTGGAGCTTGTTTTTGGAAAAGTGTCAATTTCTGTATTTCAACATGATTTGAAGCTTGTTTTTGAAAAGTGCTTATTTCTGTATTTCAACATGATTTAGAGCTTGTTTTTGGAAAAGTGTTTATTTCTGTATTTCAATGTTGCAACTTGCTGAAAACTGTCCACAGTGTTCCTAACATCCTGATTAAACAGTACTGAAAAAAAATTAACTTCCAGAGTGCATCAAACATGATTTAGAGCTTGTTTATGGAAAAGTGTCAATTTCTGTATTTCAACATGATTTGGAGCTTGTTTTTGGAAAAGTGTTAATTTCTGTATTTCAACATGATTTAGAGCTTGTTTTTGGAAAAGTGTTTATTTCTGTATTTCAACATGATTTAGAGCTTGTTTTTGGAAAAGTGTTTATTTCTGTATTTCAATGTTGCAACTTGCTGAAAACTGTCCACAGTGTTCCTAACATCCTGATTAAACAGTACTGAAAAAAAATTAACTTCCAGAGTGCATCAAACATGATTTAGAGCTTGTTTATGGAAAAGTGTCAATTTCTGTATTTCAACATGATTTGGAGCTTGTTTTTGGAAAAGTGTAAATTTCTGTATTTCAACATGATTTAGAGCTTGTTTTTGGAAAAGTGTTTATTTCTGTATTTCAACATGATTTAGAGCTTGTTTTTGGAAAAGTGTTTATTTCTGTATTTCAATGTTGCAACTTGCTGAAAACTGTCCACAGTGTTCCTAACATCCTGATTAAACAGTACTGAAAAAAAATTAACTTCCAGAGTGCATCAAACATGATTTGGAGCTTGTTTTTGGAAAAGTGTTTATTTCTGTATTTCAATGTTGCAACTTGCTGAAAACTGTCCACAGTGTTCCTAACATCCTGATTAAACAGTACTGAAAAAAAATAACTTCCAGAGTGCATCAAACATGATTTAGAGCTTGTTTATGGAAAAGTGTCAATTTCTGTATTTCAACATGATTTGGAGCTTGTTTTTGGAAAAGTGTTAATTTCTGTATTTCAACATGATTTAGAGCTTGTTTTTGGAAAAGTGTTTATTTCTGTATTTCAACATGATTTAGAGCTTGTTTTTGGAAAAGTGTTTATTTCTGTATTTCAATGTTGCAACTTGCTGAAAACTGTCCACAGTGTTCCTAACATCCTGATTAAACAGTACTGAAAAAAAATTAACTTCCAGAGTGCATCAAACATGATTTAGAGCTTGTTTATGGAAAAGTTTTTATTTCTGTATTTCAACATGATTTGGAGCTTGTTTTTGGTAAAGTGTTTATTTCTGTATTTCAATGTTGCAACTTGCTGAAAACTGTCCACAGTGTTCCTAACATCCTGATTAAACAGTACTGAAAAAAAAATAACTTCCAGAGTGCATCAAACATGATTTAGAGCTTGTTTATGGAAAAGTGTTAATTTCTGTATTTCAACATGATTTAGAGCTTGTTTTTGGAAAAGTGTTTATTTCTGTATTTCAACATGATTTAGAGCTTGTTTTTGGAAAAGTGTTTATTTCTGTATTTCAATGTTGCAACTTGCTGAAAACTGTCCACAGTGTTCCTAACATCCTGATTAAACAGTACTGAAAAAAAATTAACTTCCAGAGTGCATCAAACATGATTTAGAGCTTGTTTATGGAAAAGTGTTTATTTCTGTATTTCAACATGATTTGGAGCTTGTTTTTGGAAAAGTGTCAATTTCTGTATTTCAACATGATTTGGAGCTTGTGGAAAAGTGTCAATTTCGTATCAACATGATTTGAAGCTTGTTTTGAAAAGTGCTTATTTCTGTATTTCAACATGATTTAGAGCTTGTTTTTGGAAAAGTGTTTATTTCTGTATTTCAATGTTGCAACTTGCTGAAAACTGTCCACAGTGTTCCTAACATCCTGATTAAACAGTACTGAAAAAAAATTAACTTCCATAGTGCATCAAACATGATTTAGAGCTTGTTTATGGAAAAGTGTCAATTTCTGTATTTCAACATGATTTGGAGCTTGTTTTTGGAAAAGTGTCAATTTCTGTATTTCAACATGATTTGAAGCTTGTTTTTGAAAAGTGCTTATTTCTGTATTTCAACATGATTTGGAGCTTGTTTTTGGAAAAGTGTTTATTTCTGTATTTCAATGTTGCAACTTGCTGAAAACTGTCCACAGTGTTCCTAACATCCTGATTAAACAGTACTGAAAAAAAATTAACTTCCAGAGTGCATCAAACATGATTTAGAGCTTGTTTATGGAAAAGTGTTTATTTTTGTATTTCAATGTTGCAACTTGCTGAAAACTGTCCACAGTGTTCCTAACATCCTGATTAAACAGTACTGAAAAAAAAATTAACTTCCATAGTGCATCAAACATGATTTAGAGCTTGTTTATGGAAAAGTGTCAATTTCTGTATTTCAACATGATTTGGAGCTTGTTTTTGGAAAAGTGTCAATTTCTGTATTTCAACATGATTTGAAGCTTGATTTTGAAAAGTGCTTATTTCTGTTTTTCAACATGATTTAGAGCTTGTTTTTGGAAAAGTGTTTATTTCTGTATTTCAATGTTGCAACTTGCTGAAAACTGTCCACAGTGTTCCTAACATCCTGATTAAACAGTACTGAAAAAAAATAACTTCCAGAGTGCATCAAACATGATTTAGAGCTTGTTTATGGAAAAGTGTCAATTTCTGTATTTCAACATGATTTGGAGCTTGTTTTTGGAAAAGTGTTAATTTCTGTATTTCAACATGATTTAGAGCTTGTTTTTGGAAAAGTGTTTATTTCTGTATTTCAACATGATTTAGAGCTTGTTTTTGGAAAAGTGTTTATTTCTGTATTTCAATGTTGCAACTTGCTGAAAACTGTCCACAGTGTTCCTAACATCCTGATTAAACAGTACTGAAAAAAAATTAACTTCCAGAGTGCATCAAACATGATTTAGAGCTTGTTTATGGAAAAGTGTCAATTTCTGTATTTCAACATGATTTGGAGCTTGTTTTTGGAAAAGTGTCAATTTCTGTATTTCAACATGATTTGGAGCTTGTTTTTGGAAAAGTGCTTATTTCTGTATTTCAACATGATTTGGAGCTTGTTTTTGGAAAAGTGTTTATTTCTGTATTTCAATGTTGCAACTTGCTGAAAACTGTCCACAGTGTTCCTAACATCCTGATTAAACAGTACTGAAAAAAAATTAACTTCCAGAGTGCATCAAACATGATTTAGAGCTTGTTTATGGAAAAGTGTTTATTTTTGTATTTCAATGTTGCAACTTGCTGAAAACTGTCCACAGTGTTCCTAACATCCTGATTAAACAGTACTGAAAAAAAATTAACTTCCATAGTGCATCAAACATGATTTAGAGCTTGTTTATGGAAAAGTGTCAATTTCTGTATTTCAACATGATTTGGAGCTTGTTTTTGGAAAAGTGTCAATTTCTGTATTTCAACATGATTTGAAGCTTGTTTTTGAAAAGTGCTTATTTCTGTTTTTCAACATGATTTAGAGCTTGTTTTTGGAAAAGTGTTTATTTCTGTATTTCAATGTTGCAACTTGCTGAAAACTGTCCACAGTGTTCCTAACATCCTGATTAAACAGTACTGAAAAAAAATTAACTTCCAGAGTGCATCAAACATGATTTAGAGCTTGTTTATGGAAAAGTGTCAATTTCTGTATTTCAACATGATTTGGAGCTTGTTTTTGGAAAAGTGTTAATTTCTGTATTTCAACATGATTTAGAGCTTGTTTTTGGAAAAGTGTTTATTTCTGTATTTCAACATGATTTAGAGCTTGTTTTTGGAAAAGTGTTTATTTCTGTATTTCAATGTTGCAACTTGCTGAAAACTGTCCACAGTGTTCCTAACATCCTGATTAAACAGTACTGAAAAAAAATTAACTTCCAGAGTGCATCAAACATGATTTAGAGCTTGTTTATGGAAAAGTGTCAATTTCTGTATTTCAACATGATTTGGAGCTTGTTTTTGGAAAAGTGTTAATTTCTGTATTTCAACATGATTTAGAGCTTGTTTTTGGAAAAGTGTTTATTTCTGTATTTCAACATGATTTAGAGCTTGTTTTTGGAAAAGTGTTTATTTCTGTATTTCAATGTTGCAACTTGCTGAAAACTGTCCACAGTGTTCCTAACATCCTGATTAAACAGTACTGAAAAAAAATTAACTTCCAGAGTGCATCAAACATGATTTAGAGCTTGTTTATGGAAAAGTGTTTATTTCTGTATTTCAACATGATTTGGAGCTTGTTTTTGGAAAAGTGTTTATTTCTGTATTTCAACATGATTTGAAGCTTGTTTTTGAAAAGTGCTTATTTCTGTTTTCAACATGATTTAGAGCTTGTTTTGGAAAAGTGTTTATTTCTGTATTTCAATGTTGCAACTTGCTGAAAACTGTCCACAGTGTTCCTAACATCCTGATTAAACAGTACTGAAAAAAAATTAACTTCCAGAGTGCATCAAACATGATTTAGAGCTTGTTTATGGAAAAGTGTCAATTTCTGTATTTCAACATGATTTGGAGCTTGTTTTTGGAAAAGTGTTAATTTCTGTATTTCAACATGATTTAGAGCTTGTTTTTGGAAAAGTGTTTATTTCTGTATTTCAACATGATTTAGAGCTTGTTTTTGGAAAAGTGTTTATTTCTGTATTTCAATGTTGCAACTTGCTGAAAACTGTCCACAGTGTTCCTAACATCCTGATTAAACAGTACTGAAAAAAAATTAACTTCCAGAGTGCATCAAACATGATTTAGAGCTTGTTTATGGAAAAGTGTTAATTTCTGTATTTCAACATGATTTAGAGCTTGTTTTTGGAAAAGTGTTTATTTCTGTATTTCAACATGATTTAGAGCTTGTTTTTGGAAAAGTGTTTATTTCTGTATTTCAATGTTGCAACTTGCTGAAAACTGTCCACAGTGTTCCTAACATCCTGATTAAACAGTACTGAAAAAAAATTAACTTCCAGAGTGCATCAAACATGATTTAGAGCTTGTTTATGGAAAAGTGTCAATTTCTGTATTTCAACATGATTTGGAGCTTGTTTATGGAAAAGTGTTAATTTCTGTATTTCAACATGATTTGGAGCTTGTTTTTGGAAAATTGTCAATTTCTGTATTTCAACATGATTTAGAGCTTGTTTTTGGAAAAGTGTTTATTTCTGTATTTCAATGTTGCAACTTGCTGAAAACTGTCCACAGTGTTCCTAACATCCTGATTAAACAGTACTGAAAAAAAATTAACTTCCAGAGTGCATCAAACATGATTTAGAGCTTGTTTATGGAAAAGTGTCAATTTCTGTATTTCAACATGATTTGGAGCTTGTTTTTGGAAAAGTGTCAATTTCTGTATTTCAACATGATTTGAAGCTTGTTTTTGAAAAGTGCTTATTTCTGTTTTTCAACATGATTTAGAGCTTGTTTTTGGAAAAGTGTTTATTTCTGTATTTCAATGTTGCAACTTGCTGAAAACTGTCCACAGTGTTCCTAACATCCTGATTAAACAGTACTGAAAAAAAATTAACTTCCAGAGTGCATCAAACATGATTTAGAGCTTGTTTATGGAAAAGTGTCAATTTCTGTATTTCAACATGATTTGGAGCTTGTTTTTGGAAAAGTGTTAATTTCTGTATTTCAACATGATTTAGAGCTTGTTTTTGGAAAAGTGTTTATTTCTGTATTTCAACATGATTTAGAGCTTGTTTTTGGAAAAGTGTTTATTTCTGTATTTCAATGTTGCAACTTGCTGAAAACTGTCCACAGTGTTCCTAACATCCTGATTAAACAGTACTGAAAAAAAATTAACTTCCAGAGTGCATCAAACATGATTTAGAGCTTGTTTATGGAAAAGTGTTTATTTTTGTATTTCAATGTTGCAACTTGCTGAAAACTGTCCACAGTGTTCCTAACATCCTGATTAAACAGTACTGAAAAAAAAATTAACTTCCATAGTGCATCAAACATGATTTAGAGCTTGTTTATGGAAAAGTGTCAATTTCTGTATTTCAACATGATTTGGAGCTTGTTTTTGGAAAAGTGTCAATTTCTGTATTTCAACATGATTTGAAGCTTGATTTTGAAAAGTGCTTATTGCTGTTTTTCAACATGATTTAGAGCTTGTTTTTGGAAAAGTGTTTATTTCTGTATTTCAATGTTGCAACTTGCTGAAAACTGTCCACAGTGTTCCTAACATCCTGATTAAACAGTACTGAAAAAAAATTAACTTCCAGAGTGCATCAAACATGATTTAGAGCTTGTTTATGGAAAAGTGTCAATTTCTGTATTTCAACATGATTTGGAGCTTGTTTTTGGAAAAGTGTCAATTTCTGTATTTCAACATGATTTGGAGCTTGTTTTTGGAAAAGTGTCAATTTCTCTATTTCAACATGATTTGAAGCTTGATTTTGAAAAGTGCTTATTGCTGTTTTTCAACATGATTTAGAGCTTGTTTTTGGAAAAGTGTTTATTTCTGTATTTCAATGTTGCAACTTGCTGAAAACTGTCCACAGTGTTCCTAACATCCTGATTAAACAGTACTGAAAAAAAATTAACTTCCAGAGTGCATCAAACATGATTTAGAGCTTGTTTATGGAAAAGTGTCAATTTCTGTATTTCAACATGATTTGGAGCTTGTTTTTGGAAAAGTGTTAATATTTCTGTATTTCAACATGATTTAGAGCTTGTTTTTGGAAAAGTGTTTATTTCTGTATTTCAACATGATTTAGAGCTTGTTTTTGGAAAAGTGTTTATTTCTGTATTTCAATGTTGCAACTTGCTGAAAACTGTCCACAGTGTTCCTAACATCCTGATTAAACAGTACTGAAAAAAAATTAACTTCCAGAGTGCATCAAACATGATTTGGAGCTTGTTTTTGGAAAAGTGTTTATTTCTGTATTTCAATGTTGCAACTTGCTGAAAACTGTCCACAGTGTTCCTAACATCCTGATTAAACAGTACTGAAAAAAAATAACTTCCAGAGTGCATCAAACATGATTTAGAGCTTGTTTATGGAAAAGTGTCAATTTCTGTATTTCAACATGATTTGGAGCTTGTTTTTGGAAAAGTGTTAATTTCTGTATTTCAACATGATTTAGAGCTTGTTTTTGGAAAAGTGTTTATTTCTGTATTTCAACATGATTTAGAGCTTGTTTTTGGAAAAGTGTTTATTTCTGTATTTCAATGTTGCAACTTGCTGAAAACTGTCCACAGTGTTCCTAACATCCTGATTAAACAGTACTGAAAAAAAATTTACTTCCAGAGTGCATCAAACATGATTTAGAGCTTGTTTATGGAAAAGTTTTTATTTCTGTATTTCAACATGATTTGGAGCTTGTTTTTGGTAAAGTGTTTATTTCTGTATTTCAATGTTGCAACTTGCTGAAAACTGTCCACAGTGTTCCTAACATCCTGATTAAACAGTACTGAAAAAAAAATAACTTCCAGAGTGCATCAAACATGATTTAGAGCTTGTTTATGGAAAAGTGTTAATTTCTGTATTTCAACATGATTTAGAGCTTGTTTTTGGAAAAGTGTTTATTTCTGTATTTCAACATGATTTAGAGCTTGTTTTTGGAAAAGTGTTTATTTCTGTATTTCAATGTTGCAACTTGCTGAAAACTGTCCACAGTGTTCCTAACATCCTGATTAAACAGTACTGAAAAAAAATTAACTTCCAGAGTGAGTCAAACATGATTTAGAGCTTGTTTATGGAAAAGTGTTTATTTCTGTATTTCAACATGATTTGGAGCTTGTTTTTGGAAAAGTGTCAATTTCTGTATTTCAACATGATTTGGAGCTTGTTTTTGGAAAAGTGTCAATTTCTGTATTTCAACATGATTTGAAGCTTGTTTTTGAAAAGTGCTTATTTCTGTATTTCAACATGATTTGGAGCTTGTTTTTGGAAAAGTGTTTATTTCTGTATTTCAATGTTGCAACTTGCTGAAAACTGTCCACAGTGTTCCTAACATCCTGATTAAACAGTACTGAAAAAAATTAACTTCCATAGTGCATCAAACATGATTTAGAGCTTGTTTATGGAAAAGTGTCAATTTCTGTATTTCAACATGATTTGGAGCTTGTTTTTGGAAAAGTGTTAATTTCTGTATTTCAACATGATTTAGAGCTTGTTTTTGGAAAAGTGTTTATTTCTGTATTTCAACATGATTTAGAGCTTGTTTTTGGAAAAGTGTTTATTTCTGTATTTCAATGTTGCAACTTGCTGAAAACTGTCCACAGTGTTCCTAACATCCTGATTAAACAGTACTGAAAAAAAATTTACTTCCAGAGTGCATCAAACATGATTTAGAGCTTGTTTATGGAAAAGTTTTTATTTCTGTATTTCAACATGATTTGGAGCTTGTTTTTGGTAAAGTGTTTATTTCTGTATTTCAATGTTGCAACTTGCTGAAAACTGTCCACAGTGTTCCTAACATCCTGATTAAACAGTACTGAAAAAAAAATAACTTCCAGAGTGCATCAAACATGATTTAGAGCTTGTTTATGGAAAAGTGTTAATTTCTGTATTTCAACATGATTTAGAGCTTGTTTTTGGAAAAGTGTTTATTTCTGTATTTCAACATGATTTAGAGCTTGTTTTTGGAAAAGTGTTTATTTCTGTATTTCAATGTTGCAACTTGCTGAAAACTGTCCACAGTGTTCCTAACATCCTGATTAAACAGTACTGAAAAAAAATTAACTTCCAGAGTGAGTCAAACATGATTTAGAGCCTGTTTATGGAAAAGTGTTTATTTCTGTATTTCAACATGATTTGGAGCTTGTTTTTGGAAAAGTGTCAATTTCTGTATTTCAACATGATTTGGAGCTTGTTTTTGGAAAAGTGTTTATTTCTGTATTTCAATGTTGCAACTTGCTGAAAACTGTCCACAGTGTTCCTAACATCCTGATTAAACAGTACTGAAAAAAAATTAACTTCCATAGTGCATCAAACATGATTTAGAGCTTGTTTATGGAAAAGTGTCAATTTCTGTATTTCAACATGATTTGGAGCTTGTTTTTGGAAAAGTGTCAATTTCTGTATTTCAACATGATTTGAAGCTTGTTTTTGAAAAGTGCTTATTTCTGTTTTTCAACATGATTTAGAGCTTGTTTTTGGAAAAGTGTTTATTTCTGTATTTCAATGTTGCAACTTGATGAAAACTGTCCACAGTGTTCCTAACATCCTGATTAAACAGTACTGAAAAAAAATTTACTTCCAGAGTGCATCAAACATGATTTAGAGCTTGTTTATGGAAAAGTGTCAATTTCTGTATTTCAACATGATTTGGAGCTTGTTTTTGGAAAAGTGTTAATTTCTGTATTTCAACATGATTTAGAGCTTGTTTTTGGAAAAGTGTTTATTTCTGTATTTCAACATGATTTAGAGCTTGTTTTTGGAAAAGTGTTTATTTCTGTATTTCAATGTTGCAACTTGCTGAAAACTGTCCACAGTGTTCCTAACATCCTGATTAAACAGTACTGAAAAAAATTAACTTCCAGAGTGCATCAAACATGATTTAGAGCTTGTTTATGGAAAAGTTTTTATTTCTGTATTTCAACATGATTTGGAGCTTGTTTTTGGAAAAGTGTTTATTTCTGTATTTCAATGTTGCAACTTGCTGAAAACTGTCCACAGTGTTCCTAACATCCTGATTAAACAGTACTGAAAAAAAATTAACTTCCAGAGTGCATCAAACATGATTTAGAGCTTGTTTATGGAAAAGTGTTTATTTTTGTATTTCAATGTTGCAACCTGCTGAAAACTGTCCACAGTGTTCCTAACATCCTGATTAAACAGTACTGAAAAAAAATTAACTTCCATAGTGCATCAAACATGATTTAGAGCTTGTTTATGGAAAAGTGTCAATTTCTGTATTTCAACATGATTTGGAGCTTGTTTTTGGAAAAGTGTCAATTTCTGTATTTCAACATGATTTGAAGCTTGTTTTTGAAAAGGGCTTATTTCTGTATTTCAACATGATTTGGAGCTTGTTTTGGAAAAGTGTTTATTTCTGTATTTCAATGTTGCAACTTGCTGAAAACTGTCCACAGTGTTCCTAACATCCTGATTAAACAGTACTGAAAAAAAATAACTTCCAGAGTGCATCAAACATGATTTAGAGCTTGTTTATGGAAAAGTGTCAATTTCTGTATTTCAACATGATTTGGAGCTTGTTTTTGGAAAAGTGTTAATTTCTGTATTTCAACATGATTTAGAGCTTGTTTATGGAAAAGTGTCAATTTCTGTATTTCAACATGATTTGGAGCTTGTTTTTGGAAAAGTGTCAATTTCTGTATTTCAACATGATTTGAAGCTTGATTTTGAAAAGTGCTTATTGCTGTTTTTCAACATGATTTAGAGCTTGTTTTTGGAAAAGTGTTTATTTCTGTATTTCAATGTTGCAACTTGCTGAAAACTGTCCACAGTGTTCCTAACATCCTGATTAAACAGTACTGAAAAAAAATTAACTTCCAGAGTGCATCAAACATGATTTAGAGCTTGTTTATGGAAAAGTGTCAATTTCTGTATTTCAACATGATTTGGAGCTTGTTTTTGGAAAAGTGTCAATTTCTGTATTTCAACATGATTTGGAGCTTGTTTTTGGAAAAGTGTCAATTTCTGTATTTCAACATGATTTGAAGCTTGATTTTGAAAAGTGCTTATTGCTGTTTTTCAACATGATTTAGAGCTTGTTTTTGGAAAAGTGTTTATTTCTGTATTTCAATGTTGCAACTTGCTGAAAACTGTCCACAGTGTTCCTAACATCCTGATTAAACAGTACTGAAAAAAAATTAACTTCCAGAGTGCATCAAACATGATTTAGAGCTTGTTTATGGAAAAGTGTCAATTTCTGTATTTCAACATGATTTGGAGCTTGTTTTTGGAAAAGTGTTAATATTTCTGTATTTCAACATGATTTAGAGCTTGTTTTTGGAAAAGTGTTTATTTCTGTATTTCAACATGATTTAGAGCTTGTTTTTGGAAAAGTGTTTATTTCTGTATTTCAATGTTGCAACTTGCTGAAAACTGTCCACAGTGTTCCTAACATCCTGATTAAACAGTACTGAAAAAAAATTAACTTCCAGAGTGCATCAAACATGATTTGGAGCTTGTTTTTGGAAAAGTGTTTATTTCTGTATTTCAATGTTGCAACTTGCTGAAAACTGTCCACAGTGTTCCTAACATCCTGATTAAACAGTACTGAAAAAAAATAACTTCCAGAGTGCATCAAACATGATTTAGAGTTTGTTTATGGAAAAGTGTCAATTTCTGTATTTCAACATGATTTGGAGCTTGTTTTTGGAAAAGTGTTAATTTCTGTATTTCAACATGATTTAGAGCTTGTTTTTGGAAAAGTGTTTATTTCTGTATTTCAACATGATTTAGAGCTTGTTTTTGGAAAAGTGTTTATTTCTGTATTTCAATGTTGCAACTTGCTGAAAACTGTCCACAGTGTTCCTAACATCCTGATTAAACAGTACTGAAAAAAAATTTACTTCCAGAGTGCATCAAACATGATTTAGAGCTTGTTTATGGAAAAGTTTTTATTTCTGTATTTCAACATGATTTGGAGCTTGTTTTTGGTAAAGTGTTTATTTCTGTATTTCAATGTTGCAACTTGCTGAAAACTGTCCACAGTGTTCCTAACATCCTGATTAAACAGTACTGAAAAAAAAATAACTTCCAGAGTGCATCAAACATGATTTAGAGCTTGTTTATGGAAAAGTGTTAATTTCTGTATTTCAACATGATTTAGAGCTTGTTTTTGGAAAAGTGTTTATTTCTGTATTTCAACATGATTTAGAGCTTGTTTTTGGAAAAGTGTTTATTTCTGTATTTCAATGTTGCAACTTGCTGAAAACTGTCCACAGTGTTCCTAACATCCTGATTAAACAGTACTGAAAAAAAATTAACTTCCAGAGTGAGTCAAACATGATTTAGAGCTTGTTTATGGAAAAGTGTTTATTTCTGTATTTCAACATGATTTGGAGCTTGTTTTTGGAAAAGTGTCAATTTCTGTATTTCAACATGATTTGGAGCTTGTTTTTGGAAAAGTGTCAATTTCTGTATTTCAACATGATTTGAAGCTTGTTTTTGAAAAGTGCTTATTTCTGTATTTCAACATGATTTGGAGCTTGTTTTTGGAAAAGTGTTTATTTCTGTATTTCAATGTTGCAACTTGCTGAAAACTGTCCACAGTGTTCCTAACATCCTGATTAAACAGTACTGAAAAAAATTAACTTCCATAGTGCATCAAACATGATTTAGAGCTTGTTTATGGAAAAGTGTCAATTTCTGTATTTCAACATGATTTGGAGCTTGTTTTTGGAAAAGTGTTAATTTCTGTATTTCAACATGATTTAGAGCTTGTTTTTGGAAAAGTGTTTATTTCTGTATTTCAACATGATTTAGAGCTTGTTTTTGGAAAAGTGTTTATTTCTGTATTTCAATGTTGCAACTTGCTGAAAACTGTCCACAGTGTTCCTAACATCCTGATTAAACAGTACTGAAAAAAAATTTACTTCCAGAGTGCATCAAACATGATTTAGAGCTTGTTTATGGAAAAGTTTTTATTTCTGTATTTCAACATGATTTGGAGCTTGTTTTTGGTAAAGTGTTTATTTCTGTATTTCAATGTTGCAACTTGCTGAAAACTGTCCACAGTGTTCCTAACATCCTGATTAAACAGTACTGAAAAAAAAATAACTTCCAGAGTGCATCAAACATGATTTAGAGCTTGTTTATGGAAAAGTGTTAATTTCTGTATTTCAACATGATTTAGAGCTTGTTTTTGGAAAAGTGTTTATTTCTGTATTTCAACATGATTTAGAGCTTGTTTTTGGAAAAGTGTTTATTTCTGTATTTCAATGTTGCAACTTGCTGAAAACTGTCCACAGTGTTCCTAACATCCTGATTAAACAGTACTGAAAAAAAATTAACTTCCAGAGTGAGTCAAACATGATTTAGAGCCTGTTTATGGAAAAGTGTTTATTTCTGTATTTCAACATGATTTGGAGCTTGTTTTTGGAAAAGTGTCAATTTCTGTATTTCAACATGATTTGGAGCTTGTTTTTGGAAAAGTGTTTATTTCTGTATTTCAATGTTGCAACTTGCTGAAAACTGTCCACAGTGTTCCTAACATCCTGATTAAACAGTACTGAAAAAAAATTAACTTCCATAGTGCATCAAACATGATTTAGAGCTTGTTTATGGAAAAGTGTCAATTTCTGTATTTCAACATGATTTGGAGCTTGTTTTTGGAAAAGTGTCAATTTCTGTATTTCAACATGATTTGAAGCTTGTTTTTGAAAAGTGCTTATTTCTGTTTTTCAACATGATTTAGAGCTTGTTTTTGGAAAAGTGTTTATTTCTGTATTTCAATGTTGCAACTTGATGAAAACTGTCCACAGTGTTCCTAACATCCTGATTAAACAGTACTGAAAAAAAATTTACTTCCAGAGTGCATCAAACATGATTTAGAGCTTGTTTATGGAAAAGTGTCAATTTCTGTATTTCAACATGATTTGGAGCTTGTTTTTGGAAAAGTGTTAATTTCTGTATTTCAACATGATTTAGAGCTTGTTTTTGGAAAAGTGTTTATTTCTGTATTTCAACATGATTTAGAGCTTGTTTTTGGAAAAGTGTTTATTTCTGTATTTCAATGTTGCAACTTGCTGAAAACTGTCCACAGTGTTCCTAACATCCTGATTAAACAGTACTGAAAAAAATTAACTTCCAGAGTGCATCAAACATGATTTAGAGCTTGTTTATGGAAAAGTTTTTATTTCTGTATTTCAACATGATTTGGAGCTTGTTTTTGGAAAAGTGTTTATTTCTGTATTTCAATGTTGCAACTTGCTGAAAACTGTCCACAGTGTTCCTAACATCCTGATTAAACAGTACTGAAAAAAAATTAACTTCCAGAGTGCATCAAACATGATTTAGAGCTTGTTTATGGAAAAGTGTTTATTTTTGTATTTCAATGTTGCAACCTGCTGAAAACTGTCCACAGTGTTCCTAACATCCTGATTAAACAGTACTGAAAAAAAATTAACTTCCATAGTGCATCAAACATGATTTAGAGCTTGTTTATGGAAAAGTGTCAATTTCTGTATTTCAACATGATTTGGAGCTTGTTTTTGGAAAAGTGTCAATTTCTGTATTTCAACATGATTTGAAGCTTGTTTTTGAAAAGGGCTTATTTCTGTATTTCAACATGATTTGGAGCTTGTTTTGGAAAAGTGTTTATTTCTGTATTTCAATGTTGCAACTTGCTGAAAACTGTCCACAGTGTTCCTAACATCCTGATTAAACAGTACTGAAAAAAAATAACTTCCAGAGTGCATCAAACATGATTTAGAGCTTGTTTATGGAAAAGTGTCAATTTCTGTATTTCAACATGATTTGGAGCTTGTTTTTGGAAAAGTGTTAATTTCTGTATTTCAACATGATTTAGAGCTTGTTTTTGGAAAAGTGTTTATTTCTGTATTTCAACATGATTTAGAGCTTGTTTTTGGAAAAGTGTTTATTTCTGTATTTCAATGTTGCAACTTGCTGAAAACTGTCCACAGTGTTCCTAACATCCTGATTAAACAGTACTGAAAAAAAATTAACTTCCAGAGTGCATCAAACATGATTTAGAGCTTGTTTATGGAAAAGTGTCAATTTCTGTATTTCAACATGATTTGGAGCTTGTATTTGGAAAAGTGTTAATTTCTGTATTTCAACATGATTTAGAGCTTGTTTTTGGAAAAGTGTTTATTTCTGTATTTCAACATGATTTAGAGCTTGTTTTTGGAAAAGTGTTTATTTCTGTATTTCAATGTTGCAACTTGCTGAAAACTGTCCACAGTGTTCCTAACATCCTGATTAAACAGTACTGAAAAAAAATTTACTTCCAGAGTGCATCAAACATGATTTAGAGCTTGTTTATGGAAAAGTTTTTATTTCTGTATTTCAACATGATTTGGAGCTTGTTTTTGGAAAAGTGTTTATTTCTGTATTTCAATGTTGCAACTTGCTGAAAACTGTCCACAGTGTTCCTAACATCCTGATTAAACAGTACTGAAAAAAAATTAACTTCCAGAGTGCATCAAACATGATTTAGAGCTTGTTTATGGAAAAGTGTCAATTTCTGTATTTCAACATGATTTGGAGCTTGTATTTGGAAAAGTGTTAATTTCTGTATTTCAACATGATTTAGAGCTTGTTTTTGGAAAAGTGTTTATTTCTGTATTTCAACATGATTTAGAGCTTGTTTTTGGAAAAGTGTTTATTTCTGTATTTCAATGTTGCAACTTGCTGAAAACTGTCCACAGTGTTCCTAACATCCTGATTAAACAGTACTGAAAAAAAATTAACTTCCAGAGTGCATCAAACATGATTTAGAGCTTGTTTATGGAAAAGTGTTAATTTCTGTATTTCAACATGATTTAGAGCTTGTTTTTGGAAAAGTGTTTATTTCTGTATTTCAACATGATTTAGAGCTTGTTTTTGGAAAAGTGTTTATTTCTGTATTTCAATGTTGCAACTTGCTGAAAACTGTCCACAGTGTTCCTAACATCCTGATTAAACAGTACTGAAAAAAAATTAACTTCCAGAGTGCATCAAACATGATTTAGAGCTTGTTTATGGAAAAGTGTCAATTTCTGTATTTCAACATGATTTAGAGCTTGTTTATGGAAAAGTGTTTATTTCTGTATTTCAACATGATTTGGAGCTTGTTTTTGGAAAAGTGTCAATTTCTGTATTTCAACATGATTTGAAGCTTGTTTTTGGAAAAGTGTTTATTTCTTTATTTCAATGTTGTAACTTGCTGAAAACTGTCCACAGTGTTCCTAACATCCTGATTAAACAGTACTGAAAAAAAATTAACTTCCATAGTGCATCAAACATGATTTAGAGCTTGTTTATGGAAAAGTGTCAATTTCTGTATTTCAACATGATTTGGAGCTTGTTTTTGGAAAAGTGTCAATTTCTGTATTTCAACATGATTTGAAGCTTGTTTTTGAAAAGTGCTTATTTCTGTTTTTCAACATGATTTAGAGCTTGTTTTTGGAAAAGTGTTTATTTCTGTATTTCAATGTTGCAACTTGCTGAAAACTGTCCACAGTGTTCCTAACATCCTGATTAAACAGTACTGAAAAAAAAATAACTTCCAGAGTGCATCAAACATGATTTAGAGCTTGTTTATGGAAAAGTGTCAATTTCTGTATTTCAACATGATTTGGAGCTTGTTTTTGGAAAAGTGTTAATTTCTGTATTTCAACATGATTTAGAGCTTGTTTTTGGAAAAGTGTTTATTTCTGTATTTCAACATGATTTAGAGCTTGTTTTTGGAAAAGTGTTTATTTCTGTATTTCAATGTTGCAACTTGCTGAAAACTGTCCACAGTGTTCCTAACATCCTGATTAAACAGTACTGAAAAAAAATTAACTTCCAGAGTGCATCAAACATGATTTAGAGCTTGTTTATGGAAAAGTGTTTATTTTTGTATTTCAATGTTGCAACTTGCTGAAAACTGTCCACAGTGTTCCTAACATCCTGATTAAACAGTACTGAAAAAAAAATTAACTTCCATAGTGCATCAAACATGATTTAGAGCTTGTTTATGGAAAAGTGTCAATTTCTGTATTTCAACATGATTTGGAGCTTGTTTTTGGAAAAGTGTCAATTTCTGTATTTCAACATGATTTGAAGCTTGATTTTGAAAAGTGCTTATTGCTGTTTTTCAACATGATTTAGAGCTTGTTTTTGGAAAAGTGTTTATTTCTGTATTTCAATGTTGCAACTTGCTGAAAACTGTCCACAGTGTTCCTAACATCCTGATTAAACAGTACTGAAAAAAAATTAACTTCCAGAGTGCATCAAACATGATTTAGAGCTTGTTTATGGAAAAGTGTCAATTTCTGTATTTCAACATGATTTGGAGCTTGTTTTTGGAAAAGTGTCAATTTCTGTATTTCAACATGATTTGAAGCTTGTTTTTGAAAAGTGCTTATTTCTGTATTTCAACATGATTTGGAGCTTGTTTTTGGAAAAGTGTTTATTTCTGTATTTCAATGTTGCAACTTGCTGAAAACTGTCCACAGTGTTCCTAACATCCTGATTAAACAGTACTGAAAAAAAATAACTTCCAGAGTGCATCAAACATGATTTAGAGCTTGTTTATGGAAAAGTGTCAATTTCTGTATTTCAACATGATTTGGAGCTTGTTTTTGGAAAAGTGTTAAATTTCTGTATTTCAACATGATTTAGAGCTTGTTTTTGGAAAAGTGTTTATTTCTGTATTTCAACATGATTTAGAGCTTGTTTTTGGAAAAGTGTTTATTTCTGTATTTCAATGTTGCAACTTGCTGAAAACTGTCCACAGTGTTCCTAACATCCTGATTAAACAGTACTGAAAAAAAATTAACTTCCAGAGTGCATCAAACATGATTTGGAGCTTGTTTTTGGAAAAGTGTTTATTTCTGTATTTCAATGTTGCAACTTGCTGAAAACTGTCCACAGTGTTCCTAACATCCTGATTAAACAGTACTGAAAAAAAATAACTTCCAGAGTGCATCAAACATGATTTAGAGCTTGTTTATGGAAAAGTGTCAATTTCTGTATTTCAACATGATTTGGAGCTTGTTTTTGGAAAAGTGTTAATTTCTGTATTTCAACATGATTTAGAGCTTGTTTTTGGAAAAGTGCTTATTTCTGTATTTCAACATGATTTAGAGCTTGTTTTTGGAAAAGTGTTTATTTCTGTATTTCAATGTTGCAACTTGCTGAAAACTGTCCACAGTGTTCCTAACATCCTGATTAAACAGTACTGAAAAAAAATTAACTTCCAGAGTGCATCAAACATGATTTAGAGCTTGTTTATGGAAAAGTGTCAATTTCTGTATTTCAACATGATTTGGAGCTTGTTTTTGGAAAAGTGTCAATTTCTGTATTTCAATGTTGCAACTTGCTGAAAACTGTCCACAGTGTTCCTAACATCCTGATTAAACAGTACTGAAAAGAAATAACTTCCAGAGTGCATCAAACATGATTTAGAGCTTGTTTATGGAAAAGTGTCAATTTCTGTATTTCAACATGATTTGGAGCTTGTTTTTGGAAAAGTGTTTATTTCTGTATTTCAATGTTGCAACTTGCTGAAAACTGTCCACAGTGTTCCTAACATCCTGATTAAACAGTACTGAAAAAAAATAACTTCCAGAGTGCATCAAACATGATTTAGAGCTTGTTTATGGAAAAGTGTTAATTTCTGTATTTCAACATGATTTAGAGCTTGTTTTTGGAAAAGTGTTTATTTCTGTATTTCAACATGATTTAGAGCTTGTTTTTGGAAAAGTGTTTATTTCTGTATTTCAATGTTGCAACTTGCTGAAAACTGTCCACAGTGTTCCTAACATCCTGATTAAACAGTACTGAAAAAAAATTAACTTCCAGAGTGCATCAAACATGATTTAGAGCTTGTTTATGGAAAAGTGTTTATTTCTGTATTTCAACATGATTTGGAGCTTGTTTTTGGAAAAGTGTCAATTTCTGTATTTCAACATGATTTGAAGCTTGTTTTTGGAAAAGTGTTTATTTCTTTATTTCAATGTTGCAACTTGCTGAAAACTGTCCACAGTGTTCCTAACATCCTGATTAAACAGTACTGAAAAAAAATTAACTTCCAGAGTGCATCAAACATGATTTAGAGCTTGTTTATGGAAAAGTGTCAATTTCTGTATTTCAACATGATTTGGAGCTTGTTTTTGGAAAAGTGTCAATTTCTGTATTTCAACATGATTTGAAGCTTGTTTTTGAAAAGTGCTTATTTCTGTATTTCAACATGATTTAGAGCTTGTTTTTGGAAAAGTGTTTATTTCTGTATTTCAATGTTGCAACTTGCTGAAAACTGTCCACAGTGTTCCTAACATCCTGATTAAACAGTACTGAAAAAAAATTAACTTCCATAGTGCATCAAACATGATTTAGAGCTTGTTTATGGAAAAGTGTCAATTTCTGTATTTCAACATGATTTGGAGCTTGTTTTTGGAAAAGTGTCAATTTCTGTATTTCAACATGATTTGAAGCTTGTTTTTGAAAAGTGCTTATTTCTGTATTTCAACATGATTTAGAGCTTGTTTTTGGAAAAGTGTTTATTTCTGTATTTCAATGTTGCAACTTGCTGAAAACTGTCCACAGTGTTCCTAACATCCTGATTAAACAGTACTGAAAAAAAATTAACTTCCAGAGTGCATCAAACATGATTTAGAGCTTGTTTATGGAAAAGTGTCAATTTCTGTATTTCAACATGATTTGGAGCTTGTTTTTGGAAAAGTGTTAATTTCTGTATTTCAACATGATTTAGAGCTTGTTTTTGGAAAAGTGTTTATTTCTGTATTTCAATGTTGCAACTTGCTGAAAACTGTCCACAGTGTTCCTAACATCCTGATTAAACAGTACTGAAAAAAATTAACTTCCAGAGTGCATCAAACATGATTTAGAGCTTGTTTATGGAAAAGTTTTTATTTCTGTATTTCAACATGATTTGGAGCTTGTTTTTGGAAAAGTGTTTATTTCTGTATTTCAATGTTGCAACTTGCTGAAAACTGTCCACAGTGTTCCTAACATCCTGATTAAACAGTACTGAAAAAAAATTAACTTCCAGAGTGCATCAAACATGATTTAGAGCTTGTTTATGGAAAAGTGTTTATTTTTGTATTTCAATGTTGCAACTTGCTGAAAACTGTCCACAGTGTTCCTAACATCCTGATTAAACAGTACTGAAAAAAAATTAACTTCCATAGTGCATCAAACATGATTTAGAGCTTGTTTATGGAAAAGTGTCAATTTCTGTATTTCAACATGATTTGGAGCTTGTTTTTGGAAAAGTGTAAATTTCTGTATTTCAACATGATTTGAAGCTTGATTTTGAAAAGTGCTTATTTCTGTTTTTCAACATGATTTAGAGCTTGTTTTTGGAAAAGTGTTTATTTCTGTATTTCAATGTTGCAACTTGCTGAAAACTGTCCACAGTGTTCCTAACATCCTGATTAAACAGTACTGAAAAAAAATTAACTTCCAGAGTGCATCAAACATGATTTAGAGCTTGTTTATGGAAAAGTGTCAATTTCTGTATTTCAACATGATTTGGAGCTTGTTTTTGGAAAAGTGTCAATTTCTGTATTTCAACATGATTTGAAGCTTGTTTTTGAAAAGTGCTTATTTCTGTATTTCAACATGATTTGGAGCTTGTTTTTGGAAAAGTGTTTATTTCTGTATTTCAATGTTGCAACTTGCTGAAAACTGTCCACAGTGTTCCTAACATCCTGATTAAACAGTACTGAAAAAAAATAACTTCCAGAGTGCATCAAACATGATTTAGAGCTTGTTTATGGAAAAGTGTCAATTTCTGTATTTCAACATGATTTGGAGCTTGTTTTTGGAAAAGTGTTAATTTCTGTATTTCAACATGATTTAGAGCTTGTTTTTGGAAAAGTGTTTATTTCTGTATTTCAACATGATTTAGAGCTTGTTTTTGGAAAAGTGTTTATTTCTGTATTTCAATGTTGCAACTTGCTGAAAACTGTCCACAGTGTTCCTAACATCCTGATTAAACAGTACTGAAAAAAAATTAACTTCCATAGTGCATCAAACATGATTTAGAGCTTGTTTATGGAAAAGTGTCAATTTCTGTATTTCAACATGATTTGGAGCTTGTTTTTGGAAAAGTGTAAATTTCTGTATTTCAACATGATTTGAAGCTTGATTTTGAAAAGTGCTTATTGCTGTTTTTCAACATGATTTAGAGCTTGTTTTTGGAAAAGTGTTTATTTCTGTATTTCAATGTTGCAACTTGCTGAAAACTGTCCACAGTGTTCCTAACATCCTGATTAAACAGTACTGAAAAAAAATTAACTTCCAGAGTGCATCAAACATGATTTAGAGCTTGTTTATGGAAAAGTGTCAATTTCTGTATTTCAACATGATTTGGAGCTTGTTTTTGGAAAAGTGTCAATTTCTGTATTTCAACATGATTTGAAGCTTGTTTTTGAAAAGTGCTTATTTCTGTATTTCAACATGATTTGGAGCTTGTTTTTGGAAAAGTGTTTATTTCTGTATTTCAATGTTGCAACTTGCTGAAAACTGTCCACAGTGTTCCTAACATCCTGATTAAACAGTACTGAAAAAAAATTAACTTCCATAGTGCATCAAACATGATTTAGAGCTTGTTTATGGAAAAGTGTCAATTTCTGTATTTCAACATGATTTGGAGCTTGTTTTTGGAAAAGTGTCAATTTCTGTATTTCAACATGATTTGAAGCTTGTTTTTGAAAAGTGCTTATTTCTGTGTTTCAACATGATTTAGAGCTTGTTTTTGGAAAAGTGTTTATTTCTGTATTTCAATGTTGCAACTTGCTGAAAACTGTCCACAGAGTTCCTAACATCCTGATTAAACAGTACTGAAAAAAAATTAACTTCCAGAGTGCATCAAACATGATTTAGAGCTTGTTTATGGAAAAGTGTCAATTTCTGTATTTCAACATGATTTGGAGCTTGTTTTTGGAAAAGTGTTAATTTCTGTATTTCAACATGATTTAGAGCTTGTTTTTGGAAAAGTGTTTATTTCTGTATTTCAACATGATTTAGAGCTTGTTTTTGGAAAAGTGTTTATTTCTGTATTTCAATGTTGCAACTTGCTGAAAACTGTCCACAGTGTTCCTAACATCCTGATTAAACAGTACTGAAAAAAAATTAACTTCCAGAGTGCATCAAACATGATTTAGAGCTTGTTTATGGAAAAGTTTTTATTTCTGTATTTCAACATGATTTGGAGCTTGTTTTTGGAAAAGTGTTTATTTCTGTATTTCAATGTTGCAACTTGCTGAAAACTGTCCACAGTGTTCCTAACATCCTGATTAAACAGTACTGAAAAAAAATTAACTTCCAGAGTGCATCAAACATGATTTAGAGCTTGTTTATGGAAAAGTGTTTATTTTTGTATTTCAATGTTGCAACTTGCTGAAAACTGTCCACAGTGTTCCTAACATCCTGATTAAACAGTACTGAAAAAAAAATTAACTTCCATAGTGCATCAAACATGATTTAGAGCTTGTTTATGGAAAAGTGTCAATTTCTGTATTTCAACATGATTTGGAGCTTGTTTTTGGAAAAGTGTAAATTTCTGTATTTCAACATGATTTGAAGCTTGATTTTGAAAAGTGCTTATTGCTGTTTTTCAACATGATTTAGAGCTTGTTTTTGGAAAAGTGTTTATTTCTGTATTTCAATGTTGCAACTTGCTGAAAACTGTCCACAGTGTTCCTAACATCCTGATTAAACAGTACTGAAAAAAAATTAACTTCCAGAGTGCATCAAACATGATTTAGAGCTTGTTTATGGAAAAGTGTCAATTTCTGTATTTCAACATGATTTGGAGCTTGTTTTTGGAAAAGTGTCAATTTCTGTATTTCAACATGATTTGAAGCTTGTTTTTGAAAAGTGCTTATTTCTGTATTTCAACATGATTTGGAGCTTGTTTTTGGAAAAGTGTTTATTTCTGTATTTCAATGTTGCAACTTGCTGAAAACTGTCCACAGTGTTCCTAACATCCTGATTAAACAGTACTGAAAAAAAATTAACTTCCAGAGTGCATCAAACATGATTTAGAGCTTGTTTATGGAAAAGTGTCAATTTCTGTATTTCAACATGATTTGGAGCTTGTTTTTGGAAAAGTGTCAATTTCTGTATTTCAACATGATTTGAAGCTTGTTTTTGAAAAGTGCTTATTTCTGTGTTTCAACATGATTTAGAGCTTGTTTTTGGAAAAGTGTTTATTTCTGTATTTCAATGTTGCAACTTGCTGAAAACTGTCCACAGTGTTCCTAACATCCTGATTAAACAGTACTGAAAAAAAATTAACTTCCAGAGTGCATCAAACATGATTTAGAGCTTGTTTATGGAAAAGTGTCAATTTCTGTATTTCAACATGATTTGGAGCTTGTTTTTGGAAAAGTGTTAATTTCTGTATTTCAACATGATTTAGAGCTTGTTTTTGGAAAAGTGTTTATTTCTGTATTTCAACATGATTTAGAGCTTGTTTTTGGAAAAGTGTTTATTTCTGTATTTCAATGTTGCAACTTGCTGAAAACTGTCCACAGTGTTCCTAACATCCTGATTAAACAGTACTGAAAAAAATTAACTTCCAGAGTGCATCAAACATGATTTAGAGCTTGTTTATGGAAAAGTTTTTATTTCTGTATTTCAACATGATTTGGAGCTTGTTTTTGGAAAAGTGTTTATTTCTGTATTTCAATGTTGCAACTTGCTGAAAACTGTCCACAGTGTTCCTAACATCCTGATTAAACAGTACTGAAAAAAAATTAACTTCCAGAGTGCATCAAACATGATTTAGAGCTTGTTTATGGAAAAGTGTTTATTTTTGTATTTCAATGTTGCAACTTGCTGAAAACTGTCCACAGTGTTCCTAACATCCTGATTAAACAGTACTGAAAAAAAAATTAACTTCCATAGTGCATCAAACATGATTTAGAGCTTGTTTATGGAAAAGTGTCAATTTCTGTATTTCAACATGATTTGGAGCTTGTTTTTGGAAAAGTGTAAATTTCTGTATTTCAACATGATTTGAAGCTTGATTTTGAAAAGTGCTTATTGCTGTTTTTCAACATGATTTAGAGCTTGTTTTTGGAAAAGTGTTTATTTCTGTATTTCAATGTTGCAACTTGCTGAAAACTGTCCACAGTGTTCCTAACATCCTGATTAAACAGTACTGAAAAAAAATTAACTTCCAGAGTGCATCAAACATGATTTAGAGCTTGTTTATGGAAAAGTGTCAATTTCTGTATTTCAACATGATTTGGAGCTTGTTTTTGGAAAAGTGTCAATTTCTGTATTTCAACATGATTTGAAGCTTGTTTTTGAAAAGTGCTTATTTCTGTATTTCAACATGATTTGGAGCTTGTTTTTGGAAAAGTGTTTATTTCTGTATTTCAATGTTGCAACTTGCTGAAAACTGTCCACAGTGTTCCTAACATCCTGATTAAACAGTACTGAAAAAAAATTAACTTCCAGAGTGCATCAAACATGATTTAGAGCTTGTTTATGGAAAAGTGTCAATTTCTGTATTTCAACATGATTTGGAGCTTGTTTTTGGAAAAGTGTCAATTTCTGTATTTCAACATGATTTGAAGCTTGTTTTTGAAAAGTGCTTATTTCTGTATTTCAACATGATTTAGAGCTTGTTTTTGGAAAAGTGTTTATTTCTGTATTTCAATGTTGCAACTTGCTGAAAACTGTCCACAGTGTTCCTAACATCCTGATTAAACAGTACTGAAAAAAAATTAACTTCCAGAGTGCATCAAACATGATTTAGAGCTTGTTTATGGAAAAGTGTCAATTTCTGTATTTCAACATGATTTGGAGCTTGTTTTTGGAAAAGTGTTAATTTCTGTATTTCAACATGATTTAGAGCTTGTTTTTGGAAAAGTGTTTATTTCTGTATTTCAACATGATTTAGAGCTTGTTTTTGGAAAAGTGTTTATTTCTGTATTTCAATGTTGCAACTTGCTGAAAACTGTCCACAGTGTTCCTAACATCCTGATTAAACAGTACTGAAAAAAAATTAACTTCCAGAGTGCATCAAACATGATTTAGAGCTTGTTTATGGAAAAGTGTTTATTTCTGTATTTCAACATGATTTGGAGCTTGTTTTTGGAAAAGTGTTAATTTCTGTATTTCAATGTTGCAACTTGCTGAAAACTGTCCACAGTGTTCCTAACATCCTGATTAAACAGTACTGAAAAAAAATTAACTTCCAGAGTGCATCAAACATGATTTAGAGCTTGTTTATGGAAAAGTGTTTATTTTTGTATTTCAATGTTGCAACTTGCTGAAAACTGTCCACAGTGTTCCTAACATCCTGATTAAACAGTACTGAAAAAAAAATTAACTTCCATAGTGCATCAAACATGATTTAGAGCTTGTTTATGGAAAAGTGTCAATTTCTGTATTTCAACATGATTTGGAGCTTGTTTTTGGAAAAGTGTAAATTTCTGTATTTCAACATGATTTGAAGCTTGATTTTGAAAAGTGCTTATTTCTGTTTTTCAACATGATTTAGAGCTTGTTTTTGGAAAAGTGTTTATTTCTGTATTTCAATGTTGCAACTTGCTGAAAACTGTCCACAGTGTTCCTAACATCCTGATTAAACAGTACTGAAAAAAAATTAACTTCCAGAGTGCATCAAACATGATTTAGAGCTTGTTTATGGAAAAGTGTCAATTTCTGTATTTCAACATGATTTGGAGCTTGTTTTTGGAAAAGTGTCAATTTCTGTATTTCAACATGATTTGAAGCTTGTTTTTGAAAAGTGCTTATTTCTGTATTTCAACATGATTTGGAGCTTGTTTTTGGAAAAGTGTTTATTTCTGTATTTCAATGTTGCAACTTGCTGAAAACTGTCCACAGTGTTCCTAACATCCTGATTAAACAGTACTGAAAAAAAATTAACTTCCAGAGTGCATCAAACATGATTTAGAGCTTGTTTATGGAAAAGTGTCAATTTCTGTATTTCAACATGATTTGGAGCTTGTTTTTGGAAAAGTGTCAATTTCTGTATTTCAACATGATTTGAAGCTTGTTTTTGAAAAGTGCTTATTTCTGTATTTCAACATGATTTAGAGCTTGTTTTTGGAAAAGTGTTTATTTCTGTATTTCAATGTTGCAACTTGCTGAAAACTGTCCACAGTGTTCCTAACATCCTGATTAAACAGTACTGAAAAAAAATTAACTTCCAGAGTGCATCAAACATGATTTAGAGCTTGTTTATGGAAAAGTGTCAATTTCTGTATTTCAACATGATTTGGAGCTTGTTTTTGGAAAAGTGTTAATTTCTGTATTTCAACATGATTTAGAGCTTGTTTTTGGAAAAGTGTTTATTTCTGTATTTCAACATGATTTAGAGCTTGTTTTTGGAAAAGTGTTTATTTCTGTATTTCAATGTTGCAACTTGCTGAAAACTGTCCACAGTGTTCCTAACATCCTGATTAAACAGTACTGAAAAAAATTAACTTCCAGAGTGCATCAAACATGATTTAGAGCTTGTTTATGGAAAAGTTTTTATTTCTGTATTTCAACATGATTTGGAGCTTGTTTTTGGAAAAGTGTTTATTTCTGTATTTCAATGTTGCAACTTGCTGAAAACTGTCCACAGTGTTCCTAACATCCTGATTAAACAGTACTGAAAAAAAATTAACTTCCAGAGTGCATCAAACATGATTTAGAGCTTGTTTATGGAAAAGTGTTTATTTTTGTATTTCAATGTTGCAACTTGCTGAAAACTGTCCACAGTGTTCCTAACATCCTGATTAAACAGTACTGAAAAAAAAATTAACTTCCATAGTGCATCAAACATGATTTAGAGCTTGTTTATGGAAAAGTGTCAATTTCTGTATTTCAACATGATTTGGAGCTTGTTTTTGGAAAAGTGTAAATTTCTGTATTTCAACATGATTTGAAGCTTGATTTTGAAAAGTGCTTATTTCTGTTTTTCAACATGATTTAGAGCTTGTTTTTGGAAAAGTGTTTATTTCTGTATTTCAATGTTGCAACTTGCTGAAAACTGTCCACAGTGTTCCTAACATCCTGATTAAACAGTACTGAAAAAAAATTAACTTCCAGAGTGCATCAAACATGATTTAGAGCTTGTTTATGGAAAAGTGTCAATTTCTGTATTTCAACATGATTTGGAGCTTGTTTTTGGAAAAGTGTCAATTTCTGTATTTCAACATGATTTGAAGCTTGTTTTTGAAAAGTGCTTATTTCTGTATTTCAACATGATTTGGAGCTTGTTTTTGGAAAAGTGTTTATTTCTGTATTTCAATGTTGCAACTTGCTGAAAACTGTCCACAGTGTTCCTAACATCCTGATTAAACACTACTGAAAAAAAATAACTTCCAGAGTGCATCAAACATGATTTAGAGCTTGTTTATGGAAAAGTGTCAATTTCTGTATTTCAACATGATTTGGAGCTTGTTTTTGGAAAAGTGTTAACTTCTGTATTTCAACATGATTTAGAGCTTGTTTTTGGAAAAGTGTTTATTTCTGTATTTCAACATGATTTAGAGCTTGTTTTTGGAAAAGTGTTTATTTCTGTATTTCAATGTTGCAACTTGCTGAAAACTGTCCACAGTGTTCCTAACATCCTGATTAAACAGTACTGAAAAAAAATTAACTTCCATAGTGCATCAAACATGATTTAGAGCTTGTTTATGGAAAAGTGTCAATTTCTGTATTTCAACATGATTTGGAGCTTGTTTTTGGAAAAGTGTAAATTTCTGTATTTCAACATGATTTGAAGCTTGATTTTGAAAAGTGCTTATTGCTGTTTTTCAACATGATTTAGAGCTTGTTTTTGGAAAAGTGTTTATTTCTGTATTTCAATGTTGCAACTTGCTGAAAACTGTCCACAGTGTTCCTAACATCCTGATTAAACAGTACTGAAAAAAAATTAACTTCCAGAGTGCATCAAACATGATTTAGAGCTTGTTTATGGAAAAGTGTCAATTTCTGTATTTCAACATGATTTGGAGCTTGTTTTTGGAAAAGTGTCAATTTCTGTATTTCAACATGATTTGAAGCTTGTTTTTGAAAAGTGCTTATTTCTGTATTTCAACATGATTTGGAGCTTGTTTTTGGAAAAGTGTTTATTTCTGTATTTCAATGTTGCAACTTGCTGAAAACTGTCCACAGTGTTCCTAACATCCTGATTAAACACTACTGAAAAAAAATAACTTCCAGAGTGCATCAAACATGATTTAGAGCTTGTTTATGGAAAAGTGTCAATTTCTGTATTTCAACATGATTTGGAGCTTGTTTTTGGAAAAGTGTTAATTTCTGTATTTCAACATGATTTAGAGCTTGTTTTTGGAAAAGTGTTTATTTCTGTATTTCAACATGATTTAGAGCTTGTTTTTGGAAAAGTGTTTATTTCTGTATTTCAATGTTGCAACTTGCTGAAAACTGTCCACAGTGTTCCTAACATCCTGATTAAACAGTACTGAAAAAAAATTAACTTCCAGAGTGCATCAAACATGATTTAGAGCTTGTTTATGGAAAAGTGTTTATTTCTGTATTTCAACATGATTTGGAGCTTGTTTTTGGAAAAGTGTCAATTTCTGTATTTCAACATGATTTGAAGCTTGTTTTTGAAAAGTGCTTATTTCTGTATTTCAACATGATTTGGAGCTTGTTTTTGGAAAAGTGTTTATTTCTGTATTTCAATGTTGCAACTTGCTGAAAACTGTCCACAGTGTTCCTAACATCCTGATTAAACAGTACTGAAAAAAATTAACTTCCAGAGTGCATCAAACATGATTTAGAGCTTGTTTATGGAAAAGTTTTTATTTCTGTATTTCAACATGATTTGGAGCTTGTTTTTGGAAAAGTGTTTATTTCTGTATTTCAACATGATTTAGAGCTTGTTTTTGGAAAAGTGTTTATTTCTGTATTTCAACATGATTTAGAGCTTGTTTTTGGAAAAGTGTTTATTTCTGTATTTCAATGTTGCAACTTGCTGAAAACTGTCCACAGTGTTCCTAACATCCTGATTAAACAGTACTGAAAAAAAATTAACTTCCAGAGTGCATCAAACATGATTTAGAGCTTGTTTATGGAAAAGTGTTTATTTTTGTATTTCAATGTTGCAACTTGCTGAAAACTGTCCACAGTGTTCCTAACATCCTGATTAAACAGTACTGAAAAAAAAAATAACTTCCATAGTGCATCAAACATGATTTAGAGCTTGTTTATGGAAAAGTGTCAATTTCTGTATTTCAACATGATTTGAAGCTTGTTTTTGAAAAGTGCTTATTTCTGTATTTCAACATGATTTGGAGCTTGTTTTTGGAAAAGTGTTTATTTCTGTATTTCAATGTTGCAACTTGCTGAAAACTGTCCACAGTGTTCCTAACATCCTGATTAAACAGTACTGAAAAAAAATAACTTCCAGAGTGCATCAAACATGATTTAGAGCTTGTTTATGGAAAAGTGTCAATTTCTGTATTTCAACATGATTTGGAGCTTGTTTTTGGAAAAGTGTTAATTTCTGTATTTCAACATGATTTAGAGCTTGTTTTTGGAAAAGTGTTTATTTCTGTATTTCAACATGATTTAGAGCTTGTTTTTGGAAAAGTGTTTATTTCTGTATTTCAATGTTGCAACTTGCTGAAAACTGTCCACAGTGTTCCTAACATCCTGATTAAACAGTACTGAAAAAAAATTAACTTCCAGAGTGCATCAAACATGATTTAGAGCTTGTTTATGGAAAAGTGTTTATTTCTGTATTTCAACATGATTTGGAGCTTGTTTTTGGAAAAGTGTCAATTTCTGTATTTCAACATGATTTGAAGCTTGTTTTTGAAAAGTGCTTATTTCTGTATTTCAACATGATTTGGAGCTTGTTTTTGGAAAAGTGTTTATTTCTGTATTTCAATGTTGCAACTTGCTGAAAACTGTCCACAGTGTTCCTAACATCCTGATTAAACAGTACTGAAAAAAAATAACTT